>NW_004955463.1:1817589-1855940 GCF_000276665.1 Chinchilla lanigera
AAAAAAAAAAAAAAAAAAAGAATTACCTACCAAAACCAAGTGTGACTTTTTCCAAGTATACAAAACTGATCCAATTAACATAATCAACCATAACAACAAGCTAAAGAAGAAAAAGCACATGATCATATCAGTAGATGAAGAAAAAGAACTTGACAAAGTCGAAAACCCACTCATGTTTAAAAAAAAATTCAAGAAAGCAGGAACAGAGGATAATTTCCACAATTTAAGAATACTGACAAAAGACCTATGGCTAAGGTCACATTTACTGGTGAGGAACTAAAAGTTCTCCAACTGAATTAAGGAGCAAGGCAAGGATATCTTCTCTTACCAATCATTTTCAACACTGCACTTCAAGTCCTAGCAAATGATGTAATACAAGAAAGGAAATAAGTTTTACAAACTGCAGATTAATAAATTATCTTTGATCACAGATAACATGATTATGTATGTAGAAAATCCAAAGAATTTTTTAAAAAACCCTCTGGGAACTAGTAAGTGATAATGGTAAAACTGCAGGGCACACAGTTGATGCACAAATTTCAACTACTTTCCTAAATACCAGAAATGAGTAAGTGGAATTAGCACTTCACAATTCCATGTACGTTATATGTCTAGATGTCCCTGCAAAGCTTCATGCAGTCATGAGAAGCTTTTTCAGAGGTGACAATGTAGAGTGTGTAATGCTGGGATTAAGTGTGTGTGATTACTAAATCAGTCCCCTGATTGGTTTGGCAGGGCCCTAATCTCCAGTAGCCTACATAAAGTATAAAAAGAGGCAGAAAGACGCTGTTAAGATTTGCTTATTGATTTGCTACCTTCTGGTCATGAACTGTTTCCCATTGTTGCTTTTGCTATATCTTCCGCCACCAGGAACTGTTCTCATCTGTGAAACTACCTTGCCTTTGGAGACAGCTGATTATGGATTGGCTACAAACTGAGCCAAATAAACCTTTTCCTCTACAAACTGTGAGCCAACTAAACTTTTTCTTATGTAACTTTTGGTGTCAGGTACTTTGTCTCAACAATGGGAAAAGTAACTAAGACATATAGCAACACCAAAAATTTAAATATGTTTTTAAAATCTAACAAAATATACATATGATTTATATGAAGCTAATTATTTAAAAAAAACTCTGATGAAATATCAAAAAACTAAAGAAATGTAGAGAAGTCACATATTCATGGGCAGCAAGATGTAATCCTGTCAAGATGGTAGGTCTTCTCTATTTGATCTACAGATACAATGGAGTCCCAACATAAACCCCAGCAAATTATTTTCAGGACATGGTCAAACTTATTCTAAAGTTTATTTGGAAAGGTAAAAACCACAGAACAACCAACTGAATGTTTTTCTCTTTTTTATTTTAAAGATAAAAGGACGAAAACATAATAACAAACACACATACATTTACAAAATAACATGAAGACAATACAAGCAATACAGAATTTCAGACAAGGTGATTGGAAATTAACAATGCTTGCTGTATTACACATTGATACCTTCAAATTTGTTACTCAGGTAAACAAATCTAGACATGTAAGACTGATCAAACAAACATCAAATGTTCCTTTCAATAAAGCAATAGAAGTCAATAGTACAGCTATGTTAGCTATTCTGTGTATACATATATACATAATTTTCCCCTTCTTTCTTTTCTCTTTTCCCTCATCCCAGTTGTTCTTTACTTTTGAGCAGTTTCCTTTCATTTCCCATTATAGTGTAAGAACCTAACAGAGTGAACCAACTTAATTTTTAAGGACTAGAAACAGAATTGGAGAACTGACACTACCCAACCTACAACCTCGAGGTTTACTATAAAGTTGCAAGACAGTGAGATATTAAAAAAAAGAATAGACCAAGTAGATCAGTGGATAGAAAAGAGGACCAAGAAACAGTAAATATAGCCAAATGATAGTGGAGCAAAGGGAAAAGAATAGAGCAAAAATAGTCTTTTCAACAGATGCAGCTGGAACAAATGGATATCTACATCCCAAAAAAAGAAGAATCTAGACATGTATTTTACATCCTTCCCAAAAAAATTAACTCAAAATATGTTACAGATCTAAAAGTGTAATGTAAACATATAAAATTCCTAGAATGTGACATAACAAAAAATCTACATGATGTTGAACTTAGTGATGACTTTTAAAATAGGCAAAGGCAGGATCCATGAAAGAAATAATTGCTAAGTTGGAACTCACTACAACTTTAAACTTTTGCTCTGAAAAGAGAGTGTCACAAGAATGAGAACAAAGGACACAAACTAGGAGAAAATATTTGTAGAAGACATATCTGACAAAGGACTATTGTTGAAAGTATATGAAGAACGCATAAAAATCATCAAAAATACACCTTGATCTTTAAAAAACAAAAAATAACACCAAACATCTTAAGAGACACCTTAAGATAAATGAATGGCAAGTAAGTATATGAAAAGATGATCCATATGATCCATATGTCAAGAAAATGCAAAGTAAAACAACATTGAAACACTATTATACACCTATTAGAATGGCCAAGTTCCAGAACACTCTCAATATCAATTACTGACAGAGACGTAAAGCAGTATGAACTCTCATTCACTACTGGTAGGAATATAAAATGTAGCTCAGTGTCACCATACCTGCCTGGCAAGCATGAGGTCTTGAGTTCGATTTCCAGCACCAAAAAAAAAAAATATATTCTCTTAGAACATGAGCCAGAAATGGTCAAAGCCTATGTCTACACAAAAGTTTATGTGCTTTATTCATAACTGTCAAAACACAGAAGCATCCAAATGCCCTTCGGGTGAAAGAATGAACTATGTTACATTAAGACAATGGAATATTTTTCAGTGCTAAGAAGAATGAGCTATCAAACCAAGAGAAGACATGGATGAAACTTGAGTGCATATTATGAACTGAAGGGAGCCAAAGGTTTACACTTACAAATACATGACATTCTAAAAAAGGCAAAACTATCAGACAATGAAAAGATAAAATAGTTACCAGGCATGGGTGTAGGGGTAAACTGGCAAAATACAGAGTTTTTGTCCAAACCCACAGAATATACAACACCAGCAGTGAATCCTAATGCAAACTATAGACTTTCTGTGATGCTGATGTACCAGTGTAGGTTCAAAACTTGTACCATTCTGTAAGGATTTGATAATGGAGGCACTTGCATGTGTAGGGTCCTGAAATATGTGGGAAACTTCTGTACCTTCCTCTTAATTTTGCTGGGAATCTAAATCTGCTTCTGTAGTTTTTTTAAAAATGAGATAGTATACTGAAACTAAAATATGTACAGAACAATAAAATCCTGAAGAAAAAAGTAAGACTATATTAATGAAGAAATATTTGACTGGAGTGAAGAAAAATAAGATTCTCTATAAGGACAAGAATTACATAAAATGCCAATTTATATTATGATTCCCAAATCCCACTTTCAATTAGATTTAGTTACCCAGAAAGCCTTTAAGTTTAGAAATAACTTCATGTTCACAGTGATTATTTACACAGAACCTAGAAAGAACCAACTTACATGAAATTTACTTTGAAAGTATCAATGCCAGGCCACACAATAAATGTGTGTGTATGTATATGTGTGTCTGTGAAAAAGAGAATGTCTGTGTGTAAATATATGAATACATAAATGTGAGAAACAAACATTTACATATACTCTGACCTAAAAATGATCCACAGTATTAACTAAGGTTTTATTCCCCATAACCAATTCAGAATTCCAACTGCTTTAAAATTATAGGCCATAGTTATTTCTACAAACGATAAAGTATGGAACAGTTAGAGGTTAAGAAGTTAAGACTCAGTCATATGATTACAGTACCTGTCCTTAATTTCAATGTCACATATCTGCTCATTTTCCAAGAACAAGTTCATAAAGGTTTTTCTAACTAGTGTCAATCTAATTTGAATGTAGACTTAGCTTATTATACATATTTAGTGTTCTGGGTTTATACAATTAATATTTAGATATAAGGTGATTAGTATTTTACAGACTTGAACACTTAAAAATGATTTTTTTTAAAAAATTATTTAACACAAAGTTTACTGTGTCAGATAATGGAAAAAAGGAGAAATATGAATTTACTAAATAAATTACACAAGCATGTTGAAAAACTGAAATGAGCAACTAATACTTCAGGAGCCAGTACTCAGTTGGCTCAAGAATAATACAGTAATTTCCCAGAAATTTCCCAGATTATAGTCCAATAAGCCAAACGCTACTGGTTCAGAATCAGAGTAAACAGCTACTGAGTGGGATTGCAAAAGCCTTAAATTATTTCCACTAAAATGTGTAGCAAGTCTTCAAAATGGCATAACCCTGATCTTGGCCAATGTGCTCTCTTATCTTCACACTCCAATTACATTATTATATTTGACTTCTCACTGTGCTAGCCCTGCTGATATCCTCAGACAAAAAGTCTCACTTCTGAACTTGCCCAATTCCTCCTAGCCTTCCACAACTAAGTATTTTCTTTCTACCGCTACTACCTGACTAAGCTTTAATTAGACTGTCAATTAGACTATCAATCCTATCTACATAGCCTCTATCACAACCTATATTTAATTAAGAAAGATCTTCTCTTGCTTAAATGATAAATGAGTATAGTTACAACATTTTAATTTCATGAATCAGGAAAAAAAGAGATATAAATAACAATACATAGTTATAAATGTTATAAATAATACTCAATCCCAACCAAAAAACCATATCCACTTATTTAAGCAATATAAATTTGCCTAACACCTACACCACATATTTTAAATATTTTTACAACTATATCAATTAACTAAGAGGGAACAATAAGAAAAACAGTAAAAGATATTTAAGTTTTTTAAGAAGGGCAAAGGGCTGGGAATATAGCTCAGTGCTATACCTCTTACACAAGGTCCTGACTGATTGCAAGGACTGTCAAAAGAAAAAAAAGTCAAACATTAAATGCATACTCAAAACAAGGGTCCTCTGAAACAAAATTAACTTTTCAGTGCCATTTGTAAAATAACAATGAGCCAGGCATTATATGAAGGTTCGTAATCCCAGCATTTTGGGAAGGTGAAGGAAGAGCATAGAGGACAGTCACAGTTAAGCCCAACCTGGGAAATTTTGCAAAACCCTGTCTCAAAAAAAAGTAAAAAACAGCTGGAGATGTAGGTCAGTGCAAAAGCTCTGAGCTCAATGAATTAGCAAGACCAAAAAGGAAAAAAAAAAAGGGACAATCATGAGGATGATAAATTGCCTAACAAGAGGCAAATAAAACACTTAAATATTAGTAGGTGGGTGCAGCACCTCAAAACTGCGAGAAAATACTTTAAGAAGGAAATGACTGGCAGTGCCATGTATTATTCCCAGGGAAGGTAAAGTTACGAAAGTATCCATCATATTTGCTAGTGAAGAGGCCATTTTCGACTTGGGAGCAACAATTTGGTAAATATGGAAGACTAAATGTGTAGATGAAGGAGTAAATTCAGGGTTAAAAACAAAGGGACAGATGATCCTTTGAAGACACTTCTACAAGCTGCAGGGTAGAGAACAGCACTGTTAGCGAGAAACAAATGCTAGTTCTAAAGAGTTGTTATAGGAGGCTGGAATAGAGACTAGAACTTATCTACAGGAAGAAACGAAAAGGAACCAGTAAACAAGGTAAAGTTGTGAACATGGACAAGTGGAGGGCTAAATAATTCATCAAGATCTTAGAATGGCTGGATTCCTGGAATGTGACTACAAATGTTACCTTACCTCAAAACCATGCAGACTTCTAGATCAGGAAGTACCTGTGGAGCTGGGGCTGCCAATAACTGGCACTTGGGTAGTAGGGTTAACAGGTATTTAACTGACACCAGCATTAGTCAAATGTGATAGTTTCAGCATAGTCTTGTAGGCTCTTTTTCTCATTCCTTCAAGATAAAGTTGATATTTAAATGATTTAGTGGCCAATTTGAACTGTATTATTCAAGATGGCCCAAGTTAATGATGTTTGTGGCATAATTACAGGAAAATGTTATCTGCACATCATTATTTTAAAATGTTCTAGATTCTACATTCATTAAATGTTTTAGGTTTTTTTTTTTTCATTATTAACAGCTGACTCTATTAGTTTCAAATTAATGCAGCTTCTAATGTTTTATCTTATAAACAGAACTTTCTTGCACAGGTATCTGTTCTGAGCTTCTTAGTAAATCAGACCCCTGCTAGCCAAAGTGTGATTTAGAGGTTAGTTATCATTAACCTCACCTGGGAACTTAGAATTGCAGTACCTTAGACCACCTACCATGCATTTAATTTGGAATCTGCACACATATTAAACTTTGAGAAGCACTGCTTTATACAGCAGGATAAGATTAGAATGTGCACTGATTTTGGTAAAATGATCAAGTTCAAAATAACTGAATTTATGAAAGACATATATGGTGAGAAGAAAGCCTGAATATTAGGTTAATAATAGGTATTCAAAAATTAAACTTTGTATGAATATTTATCTTCAGAAAGAAAATTTGAAGGCTACCACGTTAATATTCATAAATATCATGCCTTATCTATAAGGTGATGTTATTATAATTTATACTAATTAGGTCCTTACTAAATTCTATGTATAATTCCAAGCTCAAAAGACTTAAGATTGGGGCTGGGGATTTAGCTCAGCGGCAAAGCGCCTGCCTGGCAAGCGCAAGGTTGTGAGTTCAGTTCCCGGTACCGGAGAAAAGCCAAAAACAAAACAAAACAAAAATCAAAGGACTTAAGATTACTTGGACATCATGTATAAGATTAACTTGTGCCAGGTGTGGTAGCACACTGTCATTAACCATCTTCAAAATATTCCCCTTTACTTCAAACAAATTTCTCTTATTCTTTCCACTTTCTCAAGCAGTTCTGGATATCTCCTTTTGTGAGTGTTTAGAAGGTGTGCTCAAACATAAAGAACTGTGGTAGCCAAGAGTCACCCAATGGAAAAGTAAACTCCTAAAAACATTACAAGGTATTCTCATCCACCTTATTCTCCTTATCTTCCCCTAAGTCAAATGACCATAAAAGTAAACATTTTAAACTGATTAGGGAAATCAAGGCAGCCACAACAGCAGAACTAAAGACATCCTCTAAACATACAAGTCAAGAGTCTCCTCTGAGACTCAAGGCAAACTATTAGCTGTGAATCCCTGTAAAAATCAAAAGGAAAGTTAATTACTGCTCATACACAATGCCACAGTGCAGCAGCATTCCCATTCCAAAACAGAGAGATATGGAGTATAAAGGAATCAGCAAAAAGCAAGAGCAAAACAAATAGGGAAAACACTATATCCCATACCTCTGTGTCCACCACTTGGGTTAAGATATGGTGAGAAAGTAAATTCCAACAGATTTGAGCAACCCTACCCCTACAGCCTTGCTGGTGGCAACTATCATGATCTCTCTTTTCAGGTGGCTCCATTCATCTGAAGCTTTCTCCAGCAGATGCTGAACTTCCTGGCATCTCTGACTTCCTGGGGTTCCACTGTACCTTCAGTTTTATTCTCATAGCCCATGTACTACCCTCTCAGGGGCACACTGCCTGGCCTCCCAGACCTTCCTCTGAAATTTGGGTAGAAGCTTCCCTGACCTCACAGCACACATGCTGCAAGCCCATAAAACCAATACCAAGTTGGAAGACACCAACATCTGTCACAGGCTAGAGCAGTAGTCAGACTCCTTTGGGCCATGACTGCAGAAGCCTATGAGTACCTGGATGGCAAGTACCATGAAACAAATTCCAGAAAACTAATTACCTCGGAGTCCCTTTTTGAGCAGGGAAGGTCCCAGGGAATGTTTTTTCAAATGAAAATTTTATACCCTTAAGCCTATGAAGGGCGGCTTGATAAGTCTTGAGATGTCTTCAAGCAATCTTTACTAGTATCCTGATGCAAAGTACTAGGGTTCTTTGTAATGCTAGCCTTTTTAGCAACTATGCTGTCCTTTGCCCTAATTTTGCAACTGAAAACCTTAACAATTATTTAGCTCTGTCATGTGCTTCTGCTTTTCGTGGTAGATGTGGCTAAAAGTAGGCAGCAGTACCCATGCTATAGCCTGAATGCTGAGCTGCTTTGAAATTACTACTGGCAGAGTAATTACTCTGCCATGCTTAATCTCAGCCTCCTGCAAATTCTCAAGTCAGGGACAAAATGAAGATAAACTTTATGCCAGTATGTAGCATACACGGTCTCTTGTCCAACTATCAATGGAGGACTTGCTCCCATATGAAAATTCATAAGCCTGGAACACTGGTATCTCACTCAGTTTACAAACTTAATTTGTTCCATGATTCTGGAAAAGACTGTCACATTCATGTTTATTCAGGTAAGATGGTGGCAGCCATGTTTGTCACCTGATGCAGACTCCACAAACAAAAACAAACTTTTCCCAAACACTTCTATTTCTGAACAAAAACATTACTGAACCAAGTATTTACTATGTGTATCCTATCCTATCATTCTGGTCTTTTGAGCTCTGAGCAGAATCTCTCATCCAGCTCAGCTTGCAACATTCTAGAAGAGGGCTCCTCTACTTGCAATCTCCAAATCTTTCTAAGCTCTCTAATCAATTCTGAAGGCTTCTAAACCACATGGTCAGGTAGAGTCACAGCAACAGCCCTACTGTGGTACAGATTTCTGTCTTAGTCACATTTTCATCACTCAGACAAAATACCCAACATCCGTAACTTAAAGGTAGAGATATTTATTTTGGCTCACAGTTTCATTCCGTGCTTAGCTGACCTCAAGGTAAGACATACATTCACAGAGGGGCATTTCAGGAGAAATGTTCAATTTCTGGCAACAACAAAGCACAGAAAGAAGGGAGGAGCCAAGGAGGGAGATATCCTCCTCCAGGCCATGCCGTCAGTGCCCCACCCTTTCCAACAAGGCATCATCTCCAAACATCAAAATTTGGGAAATATTCATATCTAAACCATAGTACTCATGGAAAAGTAGGCTTTTCCTCACCTGCTGCACCATAATACAACAGAGGCTCTCAAGGAGGGATTCTATAGCACTTCCTAAAGTTTTATGACTGAGAACAAAGATTACAGTGACAAGCAATTAAAGAAATAATTAGATGCTAGGCTGAGCATGAAAACCAATATACTAATCATTAATTTAACAACAACAAAAAGATTTAGGGAAAATCACAGCCAAAAGGACCCCTGCTAACACTGTACTTAACCTTAGTGTTTGAAAGGTAGCCTGCAAACACTAGGCTGCACATGCTCAGGAACAACAGGAAAAGGTATTTAAACAGCCAGTAAGTGAAGCTAGAACTCCTTCAACTCTGAAAATATTCCTCAAACTAAAAACAGATACAATGGCAAAAGGTGGAAAACTCACTGTCCCTAGGTTCCACAACCTGATAGCTCGCAACTATACTGGTAATTACAAAGAAATCAGGCTGAAAAATAAAAACACACAAGGAAATACTAAACACTATAATCAGGAGCTAAGCACTACAGAAAACTTCACAGAATTATACAGATTCCAAAGTATATATATAAGATAAAAGTAACTCAGAAAGAATAGAAAGTTAATCAAAGTCCACAGCTGCTAATATTTGTTGCCTGGAATGTCCCAAGTTTCAACAAAAACCATGTAGACAAAACAACAGAAAAACACATACAGGAATAGAAAAATATTACTCATGCTGGATAGGTATCTAGCATGGGTAACATTTTTTGCTCTCTATATATGGACAGAGACAGAGACAGAAGATAGGGAGAGGAAGAAAAAAGAAGAGACAAAAGAAAGGAGAATACGTGAGAAAAGACAAAGGAGAATAGAAAGAAACTGCCTGTGAGTATGATCAGAAGTTGGACTCCACAAACTAAAACTTCAAATTAGGTACTATAAATAGAGTCAAAGGACTGAAAGAAACCATACTTGAAGAATTAAAGCAAGATGACAATGACTCGTAAGTTAAAGAATACAGATAAAGAAAATATTATAAAACATATCTACAAGACACAATAAATTCAATTGCCACCATGAAAGTGTTAGGAGATGAGGACTTTAAGAGGTCATTAAATCAAGAAGCCTCTTCCCTCATAAACAGATTTATTGCCCTTATTGTGGAAGTGGCTTACGCATCCAAGAGTAGGTTGCTTAATTTCCTCACTCTTCCTGTTTCCCACATGCCTGCTTGCCTGTCTGTAATAATGACACAACACGAAGGCCCTTGCCAGATACTAGTGCATGTTCTTGAACTTCCCGTTCTCCAGAACTGTATCCTAAATAAATTTTATTGTTTATAAATTATTCAGTCTGTAGTACTCTGCATAGCAGAAGGATAAACTAAGACAGTATCCAAACGAAAAATACAGGCTCTAAAATAAAATATGCTTTCCAGCTCAAATATTTTGAGACGTAAATTGTCCTGATATGATTAACATAAAAATGATTTAGGTTATTAATGGCAGGAAATACTATGCAAATATAAAATTTGCCTTTAGAATATATCTAAATGAGAACACAGTGATCCCTCACCCACCACGGAAGTTAAGTTCTAGAGACCTCTGTGATACGTGAAAATCCATGAAGTAATAGTGTTATATAAAATTATTCATATATATTTTAAAGCTTTATAAACCCTTCCCACACTCCTATAAACCTTTCCCACTCTCTTATTAACCTTTCCCACACTCTTATAAACACTTCATATTCTCTTGCTACCAGGAATTGAACGTGAAATCCTCTACTTGCCAGGCAGACACTTGTGCCGCTGAGCTATGTTCCCAGCCCAAACACTTCACATTCTCTTAAACACTTTCTACACGCTTAAACCTACATAATTTTAACAACATGCAAAATTCTATGTGGGTACCCCATGTGAAGTGGAAAAGGAGAGATGCTAAACGTATGAGCACAGTGCCGGACAGCAAACAGACCGATGCTACCTATGGTCACCGAGCCAAATAGCACCAGGACACAGAACACAGTGCTGTGCTTGGTCACCTTCCATTTCATCAGCCAAAAGTGTGCCGTGTACAATCTCACATTGGTAATCTTGAGCAAGCAGTAGTGGTGTACTGCATTTCCATTGTATACAGTATGGTATTCACCTGCTGATGAAAACCATATTGCATTTTATTTCAATTTAATATTCTTTTAATGTGTTTGAATTTATATTTTTTATATTGTTTTAAATTTTTAGGCAAAAATAATTAAAATCATGAATATTACATAAATACCTATATACCACAAAATCCCACAATATAGCAAAAACTCCACGACACAGAATTAGATATATTTTTTTAAAACCTGCAATACAGTGAAGCTGCAATAACTGAACTGCAGTATAGCGAGCGACAACTGTATACTACACTAATTACTTTTGTCTTTGCAATATGTTAGCCTCTTTGCACTGTATTTACTTGAAACAGTTCTAGTTTATTCTAGTTATTTTATAGGGTAATTACTGCTAGCATATCACTCCCAAATGTGTTCCAGTTTTACTGATCAATTGTATGGTCACCTGGCACATTATTTACATCATTTTAAATGTCTTCTGTGTAATCTTTAACTTTTTAATTGCCATCTAAAGTATTAATATGAATTTTTTAAAATTTATGATAGAGTTATTCATGTTCAAAATGGTCGAAAATGTTCTTCATTATAGCAAGAAAATATCCTTAATGCATGTTAAATAATATGAAAGAAGGTATTAATTGGATACAGTGTGGCACCCATATAGCTGCTGCCATTCATGAAACTGAGGCAGGAGAATCACTTGAGCCCAAGAATTCCTGGCCAGTAACACAGCAAGACCTGTCTCAGGGGGAAAAAAAAAATTTGAAACAGTGAATTTGTAAAGACTAGTTTAAATCTCACTCTTCAAAAAATAATAGGTTTAGCTTAGATTAATTTTCACACCCAGATTTTTTTTTAAAGCAGCTGATTCCTAAATAGCTACCCCAAGTAAGTAGTTCCATCAACCAATGCACTTTTTAGTTGCGCACAGCTAAGTGAGCAAGACTTATGCATATATCATTCAAGAACTCTGACTTACTGGTTTAATAGAAAAACTTAAAATGAAATTTTAGTGATAAGTAGGTCCACATAAAGTTTAGCCATAACTTTTACATTAAAAAATCAAGATCAATCTCCAGGTCTAAAATGAGTTAACTTATTTAATTTCTGAATAATCTGCAATAATACATATTTTAATCTATAAGTCATAAATTCCTGAATCACTGTAAAAACTCCTTTCTTCTATTTAAAATTTATTTCAATTTTGGACATACAACGAATCTTTTAAAAACCTAAATGTATTAATATCCACAAAAACTGATATGAATTATGTATTTACAGAATAGTGCCTCCTACCTTATGCATGAGGGACAAGTCTTGCCACCTACCCAGGAGATAATTGAAACACTGAACTGTAAAAATTTTGTGTTTGTACTATCTTTTCTCCTATATATATTTACACCTACAGTTTAATTTATAAATTAAGTACAATAAATCCTAAAAGTAAGCTTTGTGAGGCACTATTACCAGAATTACCGAGGCAGGATCACTCTCCTGGAACTAACAGGCAGCTGAATGCTTTACCAAATCATATGTATTATCCTGACCCACCCTAATCTAGTAGCTAAAAGTATAAGATAAACTTCTAATTATAGAAAGTAGTTTTAGCAAGAGACACACCCCCCTCACCACCACTCCCCCCATCAGAGATGGTCTGATGAACTTAGGAAATAACTGATAGCTGGATGATTACAAAACCTAACAGTTTAATACGGAAGAAAAATGGCTCTAAGTGCCTCTTGACAATTGTATTACTTATATTTATACTTATATTTATAGCTGTGCACTTTGGGTAGCAGCAATGAAGAACAGAATGGTTGAACTTCGAAGAAGGGGAAGAGAAGCAGGGAAAGCCAAGAAGCACAGGATGAGGGAGGGAGCTATTGTACACTAGTAAAGGCACTCACTGTGGACAAAAACTAAAATTAACATTCTGCTCTCGGGTATTCCCTAAAATGGAGCTCTTCAGACTATCTCACCTGCTGAACTAGTAGGGGTATGGGGGCGGGAAGTATCTCTCCTGCTAGGGCCCCTTTCTATAACTGGAACGTTGTTTTATGTTTTTAGCTCTTAGGTTAGGGTACATCTGGATAGTAGATGTAATTTAGTAAAGCACTCACCTGCCTCTTAACCCATGACAATAATTTACAGTAACACTAACAAGATAATAATGTAAGTACATTAACAACTAAATATCAGTGAGGTTTCCATAAATTGCCCTAAGTCCACCTAAGACAGACATATGATTTAAACAAAAAATCTGGAATACTTTCAAGGACAGATTACCACCAAAAAAATGCAGAGATGTGCATAAAATCACCCAACATTGACTTAACTAGCTTCTTGGTTATTACTGTCTATGAAGATGGGTTCTCTTTTTCCCCCTCATATTTGGGTAAAGTGAAAAGAAGACATCTACTTAGGAAATAATTTTCCATGTCATTTCTGCATGCCTTATGACAGTTTTCTTCCAAAATATCTTTCAGTAACATTCACATAACAGCCTCAGAAGCAGAGCTTCCCTCCGAGACAGAGGGCAGATTTGTTTCCTGACCATTATTAAAAAGCTCTATCTCCTGCAGGGCAAAGTTGGAGAGTTTCAAAACAACCCTTTAAAACATCTGAGGTTCTTAAACTCAGTGTTTCTCAGCTGTGACACAAACCCACTGACTAGAAGATAAGTTGAGGATCAGTTCCCTTCTGTGCCCTGAGGAATACCTACCTAAATCCTTGCCGGGCTCCTTGATGCCCAAGCAATGGTTACCTGTGAAAGTGCAGCAAGCCAAACTAGCAGCTCCCACGACACTTTATGAGCTGTTTAATGCTGAAAAAATGGTCCTGGATGCTTGACATTGGTTAATTTCAACGTAGATGTGGATCTTATTACAAAGCACCAAATAATCCTAGGTTCCCCCGAAAATGTAGCACACCATCTTGAATATTTATGCACAGCAGTTATGTACAACTGAGAATATAAAACTAAATTAATACATTTTAAGAATAAGTGGTAATGGAATAGAAAGCAAAGTTTGCAAAATGTTCAATTTAAAATGTAAGATCAAAACTATTTTTCGTCCACAAACTTCATGCTGCACTTCTAGACCCCCAGAGATATAAATTTACTCTTTTACCCCTTTAGTACAAAAGCACAGAGGAGTTAATTCTAAAGAACAAGGTGGGCATGGTGGCACACACCTCTAATCCCAGCACTCAGGAGGCTGAGGCAAGAGGATCATTGTGAGTTTGAGACCCGCTTGGGCTACAAAGTGAGCTCAGGGCCAGCATAGGGAGACCCTGCCTCAAACAGACAAAAGAAAAAAACATTCTGAAGAACAGGTTGAAAATCAATTCACCACTTGAACACTGCCGCAGTTGCTACCTGTGTGTTATACCTTATATCTAGATGTCCACCCAAAGCTTCATGGCTCACAGAAGGTGACTGGATCATGAGTGTGTAATATTGACTTAGTCCACTGATGGGTTTATGGCTGACTGTGATGCTGGGAGGTGAAATCTCGTGCGAAGAGGTAGGTCACTGTCCTGTAGCCTGGAAGGACAGAGGGGAGGAACAGAGAGGGAGGAGGAGGGAGGGACTAGGGGAAGGAGCAAAGGAAGAAGAGAGAGAGGGAGGGGAGAAGGGGAAGAGAGATACCCTTCCACCTCTCTTGAAGGCTAGCCACTTCCTGCTGCCATGCCATGAGTAAGACTCCTCTGCCATGCCCCTCCACCATGCTGCTCTGCCTTGGAGCCAGCCAACTACAGACCGAAACTTCTACCAACTGTGAACTAAAATACACCTTTCCTCTTTTAACCTGTGCATGTGGGGTATTTTGTTCCAGCAGTGAATAAAACACTACCTGACCAGGAGTAAATTACCCTAATGAAACACTTTCATCCATTAACCTCATCTATAAAACAAAATATTAAAGTATGGTAGTTACCTGAGATAAGGCACATGCAAAACATTAAGCACACGGCATATTGAAGGCTTTTAATGAATATCACCAATTTAATCATTCTGGAATATAGCAATAATATGTAAATATTAGAGCCTGCTTTAATTAAATCTAAATACATACTGTTAAAATCATTTCCAAAATTTCTTCTTCCAAGCTCTTCAGATACACATAGAAGAGCTGGGTCTTTATTTTAATTTACAGAGTTTCACATGCTACAAATACAATTGCAGCATACTGAAACCACAGAATACAACCTTTCTACCAACTTCCATCAAGCATCCCTAGGAACAGGAGCCACACTCAATGAGATGTTTCTTTACATGTGTGCATATAAAACAATACTGTTTTAACACTAGAAAAAGGCTGAATATGCGCTAAGTTATTCAGTGAAATAAAACATCTTACAGAGGATACAAATGTGTAAAATAAGAGGTTCACTATAAGGAAAAAGTAACCAAGAATTTACAATATTATGGAGAAGCTATAAATAATTCATGAGTAGCAGTAATGTGTGTACTTTTCTAAATCTGTAGGCCCTTTCTAAGCAAATTTTTCCACCAATGCTTCTACATACAATCCAAAATTCATTATTCATAAATATGTAAATATAGCAAAACCTCTTGATTTGTCATGAAAATGAACTGCTCTTTAATGAAAAGGTAGAACGGCATGAAAAAAATTTTTTAAATGAATTTAAAACAAATAAGCTTAAAGCACTAAAACAACATATTAAACCAGTGGTCAGTGTTGAATGAATAACAAACTATACGCAAGTGTAACAGAATATCTGAATACAGAGCAATTTGCAATTGATATTCCCATAAAGTTAGTCTCATTAATCAACAAAAAAATGTACTATTAGATACTGTGTATCCATCTTTAACCCCTCTATTTACCTCTAACTATGGTGAGAAGATGTTCCAATTAGCCCAGGAATAGCCCTAGTTCACTCCTGTGACCTCACCAAAATTACTAATTTCATCTTTCACTCCTAAGTGTCTTTGTTTGGATGATAAATTATACAACCTTTCTCCTTCTAAACACTTGGCTCCTTCTGCCCACAAATTATTATCTGTCCTCTGATCCAGATGTCAGGATAATTACACAGATATTATAGAAGAAGTTAAATAAACCATGTGTGTGTATGTGTATAAATATACATATATAAAATACAGTTTCATTATCATTGTTATAATCTGTTATCTCAAGTATATAAAGGGAAATTTCCTCTGGTTCTCACTTCAATTACCCTAAGCTTAAGGGACATATATTTTCTATGATAATAAATTACCCATATATTTACCAGCAGGTACCAAAAAAACTATATACATGGAGGTAGAACACGGCAACAGATGAGTGACTAAAAGAATTAAGTTGCTCATCTATCTTACAATACTTGCTGCACCAAATATAGAAGCACTACAAAGACATTTCAACAATGTAATGTAAAAACACGAACTTGTTTCACACATTCTTAATCATATACAATAATTCAACTAATTGTTAAATTTTTATAATTTATTAAAATGGTCTCATTCAACAAGTAAGTAATCACACAATAACGATTTCCAAAACTATTCAGTATAAACCAGATCTACTTGGCAACACAGTTACATCTTTCTGAAAGACTAAGTAGTCAACAAAGTACCTTAGCAGAAAACCATGAGGTTAAAAACCTGAAATGGAATTTGAAGGCGTGCTGGTTAGCTTTCCCATCACTGGAACAACATACCTGACATCTGAAATTTAAGAACTTTATTTTGGCTCATGGATTCCATGGTCATCCAGCTCCAAAGCAGGTAAAAGGGCACAGTGCAGGGCAGCCACTTGGTTCATGGCTACTCTCCAAAGCCCTCAATGACAAGCCTCCTCCATCCCCTGCAATGCCACATTCAGCTATGAGCATCAGTGGACTGATCCACTGGTGAGCAGAGCACCCCCATGATCCAATCACTGCTCCAGGGGTCTCTTAATTTAGTCAAGTTGAAAAAATAAAGAATAAAGTAATCCAAACACTGAAAAAAGTATGAAAATATAAGATATTACTCAAAATCAGCAATCAAAATTCATATAAATTCTAGATTATATTCATAATGAAAGTGGAAAGAAATTATACATATGTATTCTTGCATGTATATCAAAAGGCCTGGAATTATAAATGACATAAACCTGGTTCAATCTAATTTGGGAAAAAGGACCTTACAAATTTATACAAGTAGGATAAAGATGAACACAACTTCAAGGAAGATGAGATCCAAGAACTTGGCTGGTGGTGTCAGTACCCACTCTAACTAGACAAGCTCCATGACTACAATCACTTTTGTATGTTTCATTTCCATATTGGGGAAACCCAGGAGAAAGGCTGGGACAGGGTTAGTACTTCAATATTTATTGAATAAACACATACATCCTTTTGTTGTTGTTGTTTCTGCTTAGCTTCTATATACTTGAGTTTTCCATACCAAGAGTGATAAACGTAAAAACACATCCTTCTAATGTCATAAACCAATTAGCAAGGCAATTTTTGCCCTAGTTCCATTTAGAAAATTCTCAGGAAATGGCTCTAGTGGCTACCAACCTTCTGAAAATTATTATGACAAGAGACAAAGATGACACATATTTCTACCCCAGCCAAGTAATAGCCTTATCTGTGTGACCATAAGGAGAAATTTATTAGGATGAAGAAAAAAATTAAGGAAAGAGAGGAAAGCCTATAGAGGGAAAAAAAAAAAATAATAGTAATTACAATGTAATATGTTTTTCATTACCAGGAAGCTAACATAAACAAGCCATTGGCAATGTCTCAGTCGTTTTTGGTTTTTAGGACATAACAGAACATTTTTCATCGAAGTACCCAATATGTCACACCCATACAAAGATATGGAGGTGCATGGAGACCCATAAGCTATTTAAGTTACATTCACTAATGTACCAACCACTTACAAAAGTACTGTAGAACCTCCACAGACATGCATTCTCATTTCCCTCTAGGATCTATCCCAACCCATCAGGTCACACTATTTTTTAGTCATTGTCATACTTGACTGCAGTCTTACAAATGGCAGGGTTTCAAAAAGTTGATTTTTGAAAAAGTTTTACAGGAGAACTGCTCAAATCATATGCAAAGCTATTGACAAATGAGGATCTGTCAGAATTAAAATTAGCATATGAAAAGAAAGCCAACAAATATGATGAAATGAAGTACCTCAAAAAGAATATGAATATCAAAGAATTGAAAGAAGTCTCTGAAAAAACTGATAAAACCAAAATATTTCTGCTGAAATGACCTCTATAGACTCATATTTCAAAAGTCAAACATAACTGAAATTGTACTGTAATACTATCACATAATTTAGAGAATCGCATCAAAAACTATCAGAACTTAATTTCATTCTTTGTTCACCCCAACAAATCATGACTACTTGTAATTAAGCACTAAATTTTAAGACTATGAGCAAGTAAACAAATTTTCATAATTTTGATTTAATTTTGTAAAGAAAACTCCAAAGCCTTATTTTTAATTACTATGAAATACTATTTATCATTTAAGTTAGATTCAGAACCCACCCTATTTCCTAGTACCATTTGAGGGAAACGCTGTAAATTGTAGAAATATTTACTAGTACTTTAAATATTAAGAAACTATTTAAACACCGAACTTTGGGCATGGTAACGCGCTAGTTTTGTATGTAATATATTCAGACAAATAATGTAAGGGACCTTAAACTAATATTTGACATAATTTAAAAATTGCTAAGATTAAACCAAAAGAGTGATAAATGCTTAGTGGCTAAGCAAAGAAACAGTAAGTTAGTGTTAATTTTTTTAATAGAAATAATTTTAGTTTCAGTGCTGTCTTGAAAGTAAAACAAATTTAAGATAAAGTGTCTCTACTATCCTGAAGTACTTTTCAGTTCTTTCATTAAAAACAATAAGATGTGCAGAATTAGAGCCATCTTTGATCTTTTATATCTACCAGTAGTTATTAAGTGATAAAAGTATGGAGACTCAGTAAAATATGGTGGCTTAAACAAGACCACAGAACCAAGAATTTAGAGAGACATATGACTAGAACTTTTGCTACAGATTCCGTTTGCCATACTATTACCTTAGCCCAGAGCACATTTAGTAAAAGCCCCTGCAGGTGATCACTACAGTACTAAGGGAAGGCCAACAGAATACAACCCAAAAGAAAAGGACAAAATGTGATTAATGATACAGCTTTCGAGAGTGCAGGTCTGCTGTACAACAAGGTATACAGAACAGACGACATATACCTATTCTGGGGTATATATGAGGAGAAATGTAATGAACTTACAGCCAAATGACAGGCGTCTGAGACCTAGCTCTTTACCTTATCAGTAATGTTACCCTGGGACACAATCTTCAGACAATACCAACTGTTCAAAAGAACCCTATGATGAATAATGAGATGATGCTAGGAGCTGTACTCCTTAACTCTGAATCCCAGGAACATTATTTTAAAACTGATGAGAAAAATATACAGGAAAGAAGTTGCTGGATCCAACATGAGACAAGGGCATACTATCAAGGAATAGATACCGAATTTGGTGTTTTAATTTAGACATTGCAAGAAAATATATTACATGAGCATACAGCTCTAAACATGTAAACAAGGCCGTATTTTGACAATGTAGTCCACAGCAGACACTGCAAATGCATACATTACATTAGACTCAAGGTCGGGGAATGCTGTTTTTAATAAATGATGGACACAGATGTTGTAGAAGTTTGTTTGCATTGTAAACCAGTCATAGAGGTAAACACATGAGAAATGCTGCTCTAAGGTCAAGCATTTTTAAATACATAGAAAGAGATAATATTTTAGTATTTAGGTTTCAACAAACCATCTCTCTTGTAAGAAAACAGATTCACCCTTCAGAGGTTTCAGAGGCAACCGGCCCTACAGACACCTCGATTTCAGCCCAGTGAGGCTGATTCTGGACATCTCATCTTATGAACTCCAGTACAATTAATTTTTGTTATTTTTAAGTCACAAAATCTGTGATAATTTGTTACATTAACAATAGGAAATTAATACAGTTGTCATCCTGAACATCTTTAAATAATGCTGGGGGGGAACCTATATCTGACCATGAATCTACCTTAAGTACTTGTGGAGAACAGCGGCTGTGGTCTTTCTCTTCTACCTAGCAAGTTTCGGCTGTACACTGTTACAGAACCTAATGGGGCTGGTCATGCTATCATGCAAGTGAGCCCTTACAGCACGGTGCCGGGGGGCAGTCTGGCACAGGCACAAAGGGAACTTCCGTGGGCCACAGTGGAGATGACACAGATCACGTCTGCTCACACATCCTTGCTTAGAACTCTGTCACATGGCCCTATTTAAACATGGGAAGGTCTAGGAAATGTCAGCGAGCTTGTGCCTATGAAGAGAAAAAAAAAAAAAAGTGATCCTGGTAAATACTCGACACACTATCAAAAGAATTTAGGGAAAAACAATAAAATCCAGTCAAAGATGAAAGCCACAGCAGGGAAACTATTTGAGAAGTAACTCTCTAAAAGCTGATGATAAGTATGTGGAAATAATCACTGTATGTGCACAAACAGAAGTGGACATTAAGAAAATGTATATATTTCACAAAATGGTAAGAAACCATATTGTCAGCTTCAGTAAAACGCATATCTTTAATTTTCACACTATTCAAACTTAGTAATAAGAACGTACAAAGCAGATTCTGTAATTCAGACATTTTATAACACTAGTCTGCTGGCAGTTGAATGATAAGTAACCACTTCTTTATTTTAGCTGACATAGAACTGTTAAAACATTTTAAGAACTGTTAAAAACAATAGCCGGGGGTGGTGGCACACGCTTGTAATCCCAGCACTTGGGAGGATGAGGAATGAGGATGGTTGCAAGTTCGAGACCAGCCTGGGCTACAAAGTGAGTGCAAGGCCAGCCTGAACTGCATAGCGAGACCCTGCCTCAAAATGACCAAAAAAAAATTAAAAATAAAAATAATATGCCTACCCCAACTTAGGGATCATTCTAGTATTCTCTACTATATTAATAAGCTCAATTTAGAAATGCAGCACCCATAGGATCCATTTGTTATGAAGCTTCCAAAAAGAGTCATAAAACTGAAAAAAAACACTTGAACCTGATATTCAAATAATGTACAGGTGTCTGTGTATTTTCTCAAACCACAAGCAAATCTGACAGAAGAGTAATAGTTTCCCTATAACGGAGTAAGGAGTGGTACAGAAACGTTTCTATAAAGCTCCTACTATATAAGTGTTTTGTTGCTGTTGTCTGTTTTGCAGTACTGGGCTTGAACTTTCACATTCAGCTACATTCCCAACACGTTTTAATTTCGTTTTTTAAATGTTGACACAGGCTGGGGATTTAGCTCAGCAGTACAGTGCCTGCCTGGCAAGCGCAAGGTCTTGAGTTCGATTCCTGGTACCAGAGAAAAACCAAAAAAAAAAAAAAAATTACAATAAAAAAAAAAATAAATGTTGACACAAGGTCTTGCTAAACTGCTAATTGCTACATTGCCCACACTGGGCTGAAACATGCTATCTTCCTGCCTCAGCCTCCTAAACTGCTGAGATTACAGCTGTGTACCACATCACCCATCAAACAATAGCTTCAGACACAATGAAAGTGTATTAATTTTAATTTGGAACTGTAGTTGTTTATGTCCCCTGAGAAATGCTTACTAGAGTCAGATGTAGAAAATGCAAGATGTGTCTGTACACTGGAGACCCGAAGGATCCAGCAGAGGTCTTGGAGCCCACAGCAATATCCCACAAAGTCCCTATCAGGAGACCACAGGATGTGTGCCAGAAAGGCCCAAGAGCCTGTGCTGGAAGCTAAAGTGTCCGTGCCAAACGCCTGGACACAATGCTCAAAGCGAAGGCAAAGACCAGAGCTCTTCTCAAGACAATAGCAAAAAGAATAGCCAATGCTTCTCCTAGGGAAACCAGCATAAAACCCTCCCTTCCTGTTCTCCTTTTGTATCTTTCAGCAACCACGCTGAATCAAATTAGCTGGGCATTCCCACTCCAACTGACAATCAATTTACTAGACAGAAGGGTAGTTTCAGTCCATCCTCATTTGTTCCAGCTTATTTTTATTCTTGTCCACCTTCAAGGTGTCTTTTCTTTCCAGTTCCCTAGGAAAGACCACCGTACAAAAAAATGTTACCTGAACTTAACAAGGTTTTGCAGGATGTGATTAAAATTATCAGCCATATTAAATACATGTCCATTACTCACATCTGTCCATGCAGCTCTGTGAGGAGATGGGGTCAGAACACACACATCTTCTCTTATATACACAGTGAGATGGGTTTCTAAAGTAAATTTCTAACCAGAGTTTTTGAGTTACAAGAGCCACACCTGAGATTTCTTTTAGCCACTGGCAGACATTTTAGTGACATAGAATGGGTTGCAAAACTTGCTTACTCGTGAGATATATTCAACTTGCTCAACAAATTCCTATCAGGGGAGAATGACAACTGTGTTCAAAATTGGCAGAATAAGTGGCTGCATTCAAAAACAAACTAGAATTATGAGAGTGACAAGTGAACGGTGGGATTTCTGACATTGTTTCAGATGGTAGCAGAGATTCTGAAGCAGACTAAACCAGGGCCCTCTTTCTCTCAGTTGATCCATGATTACCTGTCTCAGCTTTCAACAGTTTCAGCATTCCTGTACTTTCCAACCATAAAAGATCCCCAAACTAGGAAGAAATGGATCTGCAAACCATTCATGAATAAGCCAGGTTAATCAATTTTGTCCATGCTGGAAGAGTAACAACTGCTCGAGATCACAAGTGAATGTGGCCCAGACCACATTCTGCAGCACTAACACATGCAAACAGTTCTCAAACTTCCCAACCAGTTTCAATTACTGGTTGTATGACATAAGCTATGACATAAGAACTATCTGTTTAAAGACCAAATCTAGATACAGACAGACAAACAGAGAGACAGACATTGATCTTCTTGTGGTCTTGCTTTTCTGACTAAACCTTGACTGATACATAGATTCTCACAAAATAATCCTTAGCGACCCACACTCTTATATAATTCCCTCCCCTAACATACAGAGATCAGTGATATAACAGAAGTCTCATAATTATGTTACCATATGTGGTTAATATTTGCAAACATAAAGTTCATCATCAGTTAACTTTGAGTTTTTCAACACATTCCCACTGACCTGACTCACCGGTGGTACATGCATGAGTATACCAGTGGGCAGCACGATACAGTCAACAGGGTGACACAACCCACCTGATGGGACAGTCATGCATATAGCCTCATTCTAGCCTAAAAGCAAGCAAACACCCATCTTGTGAACTGTATATGGAGGAGTCTTGAATCTGAGGCTGGCTGCAAAGAACCAACGGAAACATAACCAACAAGAAACACAGAACGCAGTCCTACAACTACAGTAAATTCCTGATTTAGGAATGAGATCCATTCTAGAATGTTCATAAGTAAGATTCATTCCTAATCCAACAAAGTGAGTCTTATACAGCACACCTGTGAATCTTACACAGTACACCTGGGGGAGTTCACAACTGGAATGTTCACACGCTGGGGACTTACTGCATAGGGAACTGAATGCTGCCAACAACCTCAATGAGCTAGGAAGAGGACCCAGAGATCCAGCATACCAAATAGCCTAATTATATCTTAACTGCAGCATCCAAGGGTCTTGAACAGAGAGTATAGCTATGCCAGACCTACACTTCTGATATAAAGAAACTATGACATAGGAAATGGGTGTAATTTTAAGCCACTATATTTGCGGCAACTTCATATGTATCAATGTTAGATATACCCACAAACCACCCTTGTATTTATATTCTATTTCTTAAAGCTCAGAGTACAGTATTTACCTTAAGAGGACAAGAGTCATGGAAAGACAAATTATAAAGCAGTTTTATTAGCTATACCACATTTTCTAAAAGATTATTTTAGAACACAGCATCTTATATACAATCCACAAATGACCATATCTTGAAGAAATTGAGACAACAGTAATCACTGTGGTACTTAACCTCACACAGTATTTTTATAGTGATACCTTGTTATAGAAAATGTTGGGAATAGTTTTTAATCTCAAAGTCCCTGCAGCCAAGGATTCTGGTGAAGTTGGTGTTAATGCTGCTGCTTTTCCACTTCTGTATTAGTTATGAGGGCATATTTAAAAAAGGATTCTTATCTCTGTTTGTTAATGGTTTTAATAATTTGTATCCAGAAAACATACATCACTGATGTGTTTTTTAAAGACAGGTATAAGTTATTCATATTGGTCACATCTCATAAAAATGGCCAATATCTGAAAGGGTCCATAAGACATTTAGCTGAAGTTAATACTTCTAATGAAAAGATTGCTTAGAATAGATAATTGAGTGCTGCCAAATTTCTGTAAGATCATATAAAGAGAAGCAATATTCCATAAGCCATGAAATATTCCAAACACCAAAAGGTTGACTTGCTTCATAAAAATGTACTAACATCAAGAAATTGGTTTGGAAGTAGTTGGTTTTGGAAATTGGTTTGGAATTGACCTTGGAAGTAAGATATAAGAGAAAAGAAGGTTGCTATTAACTGCCTAACAGTTTCTCAATAATAATAATGTGCTGGCAGCTCCAAATTCCAGTGGAAGAGGGAGGGGAAAAAAGAGAGGAAAACTGGAGGGAGGGAGGTGTCTATACCAGGTTCAAAAGAATAGGAAAATATAACCCTATCTGCTATGACCTATGTATTTGTGTCCCCTCAAAATACCTATGTTAAAATCTAGCCACCAATGTGATGCCATTAAGAAGCTAGGAGTCTAGGGGAATGACTAAATCATGAGTGTAACTGGCACAACAAAGTGGAACCTCACAAGTTAGAATTGTTTCAGTTAGGAACAAGTGACTTTTCCAAACTTCCTCGGGCCCACGGCATAAAAGCCACCCTCTCCTGATATCAGCAAAAATGGACTGGAGATGCAGATGCTGTCACCAGGAAGTCAGCTTCTCCAAAATTCCTCATGCTGAGAACCACCACCACTCCTCTTTGCCTGGATAAATAAAATATGCAGATACTGGCTCTAGGAAGTTGGAAAGGTTACTCTCCGCTCTGCTTCTCAATATAAAAGACCACTGCACACGCTGGAGAAAGGGTGACCGTGATTTGAGGCAAATGAGGCTCATCCCTCTCCTCAGAACTACCTTTAAATAAAGGCTTTTTTTCCTTTTCACCAAAATAAATGGCCACCTTTGGTTTAGTCAGCAGCAAGAAAACAAACATAAGCTGAGTGCCAAGAACAAGGGCAAAGCCTTAACCAAAAGGATTTGTCTCATCCTATTTTTATTTTTTATTTAATTTTGACTTTTTGAGACAAGGTTTTGCTATGCAGTTCAGCCTGGCCTTGAACGCACAGGGATCCTCCTGTCTCAGCTCCCCACCTCCCCCGTCAGTGCTGGGCTTACAAGCATGTGCCACCATATCTGGCAACGTGTACCCCTATTTTTAAACAGGTTCAAAAGAGCTTGTGCATCCCTTCCACCATGAGAAGAGAGAGGTCTCATTTATAAGGAAGTATCAGCTCTGAGGGCACCTTGACCTTGGACTGCTCAGGCCTCAGGTTTGTGAGAAATAAAATTGCTGTTATTTATGTAAGGAACAGCACGAGGCAAAGACCAACAGGCTGTGTAAAGGTGACATGGCATGGCATTTACTGAGCCTGGGTGCAGGCAGACAGAGGGCGAAAAGGCCGTCTGTAGGGAGCAAAGACAAGTGGCATCTTTTTTATAGGGCTTCAAAGAAGGCAAGGGACATTAGGCAGGAAGATCTTAGTAAACCTCAGTGGTCAGAGTTCTCTGGATATTTTGTGTCTCAGTGGACAAAGTCCTTGAGGTGTCCACTGTAAATGTTTGGGTGTCTTTAGATGTCTGGGTGTTTTGAAGATTCCATGATCCATCTCATCTCTTTTAAGACATCCTGTGTTTGCCAAGGTCAGCCCCCCCAGTGCTGATCTGAGAACACTGCCTCTGCTGGCAGACAGGCTGGGTCCTGGGATAGTCATGTCCAAATCGAGCCTTACCCTTTAGAATCTACAGAGTTTATGATATTTTGTGCTACCGACCCTTACAAACTAGGTCACTTCACATGCATGAAAGAAATGTGGCAAAAGAACTACCACATTCCTACATAAGGCTCAGGTGATATCTTTGGCTAGAGTAAGACAAGGGTGATTTTTTTTTTTTTAAAGTCACAAGTAGGTAAAACTGACTATTTGAGTTAATGTGCCCAGATTTCTGACTTTGGCAAATAGATAAGAATACATCCCACTTTCATACATATATCCGCAACATGAAGAGGTGATTCCCCTTCCCTGTGCCCTTTCTCAAGGAATAAGTGCAAGTGTAGAATACTCAGATGCAGAAATCCCATGTCTTCCATCACCATCCATGAAACTGGGGCAGGCTGGGCAACTCTGGCTATCCTAGATAAGGCCTGTCATTGTTAATCACTCTTCAGGGATCTATACACATAATCTCGTGAAGGTAACTGCCTGGCATCAGCATCATCTGTGTGTGTGTGTATGTGTGTGTAGAGGCAGCAATGTACTATTACCAGACACTTCTGAAAGCTGTACTGTGTTTGCAAACTTTTCCTCCCAATTAAACTCTTTGCTTAAAGGCAGCATCCACTCCTTACCTCTATCTTCTTCCTTTTTCTCATTTACTAAGATATTAGATAATAAGGTTATTTTTGCCTCTATAAATTACTAGGTATTATATATCGCAGTGTTAAATGTTCATAAACACATTATGACATACAAAAGTATATCAAAGGAAATTAAAATGTTTCACTGAGGCAAGCATTTTATTCTTCTCTTAGAAAATATTTACAGGCTGCTCAATTTTTCATATCACATAGTCATTATTACCTACATATCATAACCCATTAACATATCATAACCCATAATCATTAACCCATTAATCACATTCTTTGTAGACAAGATAAATTATTTTAACAGCTTCTTTTGAAGATTGACAAAGCGAATAAGTCTACTGGAAAGCATTAGAATTTGAACTCATTTTACATAATCAAAAGAGGTCATTAAAAATTAAAGCAATCTTAAATCAAAATGTCAAAAAAAAGCAACATGTACCTAATAGGCAAATTAATACTACTAGGAAGCAAGAGTCTCCCATAGTCTAACATTTACCTAACATGAAAGAAGATTCAAAAATTAGTTTTTAATGATTGTGTTCAAGGCAATTAAGGGAAGTGACTATAAAAATATTGAGTAAATTTTCTCTGTGCCTGTTCATTTAACTATTTCTCTTGAGTATTCTTAAAAGAAAATACAATGAAGGCTTTAAGGAATAAAAATGTCTTTATGAAGAAACATACACAGATAAACATATACAAATATACACATAAATCCAAGGAACATAACCAATTCTATAATGCAAACCTCTTTCTGGGAAATTATCAACTTAAACAGTCTGGAATTCTCAGTGTTTCACAGTCAGTAACAGATAATTTATTCCAGAGGACATTATTATAAACTATATCTAACAAAAAAATCAATCTTTAAAAAATTTTACCACATTTCAGAATCTCATCAAAATGTCTAATACTGAGAGTAATAATTATTACTTAATGGTCATTTAAGTTCTAGGCATTGCACTAGACAAATTAAATACATAGTTTTACTTAATCCCAACAACAACCCTTAAATGAAGTATTACATATGCATTTTAAAGCAAGGAAATTTAAAATTAAGAGGGTTAAGTGGTTTGCCTAGTGTCACACAAGCAGGTAAGGGCTGAGCTGTAACTGGAGCAACTCAAAAAAAATCCATGGTGGCAATTATTACTGTTATAATTATTAGTTCCATAAAAGTTCTTAGTTCTAGGCTCTGCAATACGGCTTCCCCAGGATAAAGGACAACTGCTCAGGCCAATTTATTCTGGTACCTATGTGAGTAATTACTACCCCTACTACAATCACTACATTTACTGGTTCAATGATGTCAAATCAGGTCCCACAGTCCAAACAACCCTAGAAAAGGATTATGTTGGTGACCAAGCATTTCTCATGTTCGTTATGTTGTTCTTAAGCCGGACGTGGTGGCACACACCTGTAATCCTAGCACTGAGGCTGAGGCTGGAGGATCACTGAGTTCGAGACCAGCCTGGGCTACAAAGTAAGCTCAAGGCCAGCCTGCCCTGTAGGGACCCTGTTTCAAAAAGACCAAAACAAAAAAAAACATATGTTTTTCTTCCAGTACTGGGAGTTAGTGAACTGAGCACCAGATGTGAACGTGTATTTCAGAAAGACACACTGAGAAAACTCTCAAAACTGCAACTGTTTAAATTGTTAATTTGCTTGTATTTTCCTTAAGTAAAACATGTGTATTCTGTAAACCACCAACTATCTGTACTATTCGCGTCTGTTTATGAGAAAAAATAATTTTGGAAGACACCCTTCTTTATATTTCACACTGTTGTACGTAATCCTTTATTCTTAAAATACCTTTTACTCTGGACAGATGGCATATACTCCTATTGCCAGCTGGTTAGGAGGCTGAGAGAAAAGGATTACAAGTTCCTGGGCTGCCACACAACTCTGCAGGACTGTGACTCAAAAATTGTGAAAAAGAGTGGCGCTGGGCATGGTAGTGCACACCTGTAATCCCAGCCTGGAGGCTGAAGCAGGAGGATCACTTCAAGTTCGAGGACAGCCTGGGCCACAAAAAGAGTTCTAGGCCAGCCTGAACTGCACAGTGAAACCCTGTCTCAAAACACACCCCAAAAAAAAAAATTAAAAAAAAAAAGACTGGATATGTAGCTCAATGGTAAACCAAGTATTTAGCATGCATGAGGGACCTACGTTTAACCCCAGAACGACAAAAAAATTTGAAATTTTCATGGAAACATATATTACTCTCATTTAGATTTAATTATACCGCGTTATGCTGTTATCAAACGTTTTCACATATTAATGTTGTCTTACAACTGGAGATGCTAAGATGCTATAACCTGTATGCTTTTTGATGTTTTTACTTCAACTGAATGAATGGCCACAGTGATCTTCCCAAGGAAAAAAAAAAAAAAATTGGAATTTTCATGGAGTTCCTAGTGATTTTTATCACCTCTTGCTCTAGTAACAAAAAAATCTGGTTACTCTTCAATTTCCTTTCTCAAGAACTACAAAATCTAATTCCATATAAATACAAAATGTTTAGAAAAAATCTATCTTTAACTTATACGTGTTTATAAACAGTTTTAATACTAGTGCTTCTTCTAAGTCCTTTATCACAACTACCAGAATTTTGTATGGCCTACTTACAGGCTTAAACTAAGTATTCAACACTGAGCAAAGAGTAAACAGAAGAAAGAATCTGCACTACTTTGCATGTGAGACTACTTATCTAATATCTGCCCAGCAATTAGGAAAATTCTGGTAATGACTTGAACCTGACTCAGATTATGAGCCACAGGTACTTGTATATTTTCACCAGGAAAATCCATCTTAAATCATAAAACAGTACTCTTTTTAAAACTGCCCACAATTTGCAACCTTAGTCACATGTCTAAAAATAATATTTTCAAAGGCTGCTGGGTCAGCTACCCAGGGGAACAACGTATGAACTCACAAGTAAGACTACAATGACAGCACTTCAAGGCCAACTCACTTCAGCTGTCACCGTCCCTAACATTAATGGTGGACTAAGACTGAAATCAGGTGATCTGAACTTCACAAGCGAATTTGCCTAAGATAATGTAAGGCTATTCTCACGATCACACGTTCAGTTTAACCTAGAAATAAGCACACCGTCTTAAAAGCTATAATTAGGAAACAGAAATAAAGCACTCGCAATACGCTCCGTAGCCTCCTGAAATGGGACAGGGGAAGAGCAGGATGAGCAAATAGGGGTCAAACTGTCCCCCGATTACAAATGTTTTCACACCCACCACACCCCTTTCAGTGACACCCAGGCTCCGCCCACAGCCGAGCTTCCAGGCGCGCAGGGTCTGAGATGCGAGGGTACCAGGCGCGCGCGAAGGACACGCGGGGTTGGGCCGGACCGCGCCGCCCCTGCCCCCCGCGCCTCCATCGCCCACGCCCCGCGGCCGGGCTGCCTAGCAACGCGGTCGGGCTGCCTAGCAACGCGGCCCGCCCCCGCCTCCCAGGGCCACCCGAGAAGCCAACCGCATCCACTCTACCTCCTTTTTCTTCTGTCCTCCCCCGAGCTGGATGCAGAGGAGCAGCAGGAGGAGGAGAAACGGGAAGCTCCCGGCGGGCAGGTAGCGCAGACGCCGCCCCGCGGGTCTGCGGCGTGAAGGAGCGCCCCGGGCCCCCATGGCCGCAGGGCCGTGCCTCCTCCACGCGCGGTAGCCGTGCGCGCCCAGCTCCCACGCGTCCCACGCCTGCCGAGCCACCCGCGGGGAGCGTCCTGGCCGGGTCCTAGGGGCGGCAGCAGCGCGGCACGGGAGGCGGAGGACGCGGCGGAGACGGCCCACAGAGCATCCGGTTCGCCGAGCGGTCGGAGCGGCGCGCGCCGGGCAGGAAGTGGGCGTGGCCAGGGCGCGCGGACCGGGCGCCGCAGCCTGGGAGACCCCGCCCCACACCTGAAGCCGCGCTCGGACCCGCCGCCCTGGCGGCGTACGTGGGCGACCTCGTCCCTCACCGCCATCCCGGCCCTGAGTGTGCCCGGGGCGAGGGAAAGCAGTAGAGTGAGAACCTGGCCCTTCTAGCCACCTTCGGGCTTGCTAGCATTGAGATTTGTTTGGGGGACACAGCAGTGGCTCCCTTGAGCTGTCCGAAGAGCTCAGACTCCGGAGCCCCTGCACAGAGGAAGCCGCCCCAAGACAGAGCAGCTGTCTCTTTCACCTCCAGCTGCGCGCCCTGAGGTGACTCCGTGTTCCAGGAGGTCCAGTGTGCACAGCACTGTTCTAGCTGCTTGGCATGCAAGAATGAATAGAACTCAATTCAACTCCTAGGAATAGTGGCAGATTGTTTACTGAATATTTTACCTAGGCCAGATGCTGTATTATTATAGACAGCTAAATTAGAAATTAATATGCAGTCAGAGAGGGATTGGGCCAATGAGGAAGCCAACACAAAAAAATAGAGACATCACAATTAAGGCCGGAGGCAAATCTAAAAACGGCCATGCCTGCAAACCTCCCTAGAGATAAACAGCAGTTTAATATTATGTCGTGGTCAGCGCCACCTGGTCCAATGGGCCCAGATATGCATCAGACACTTAAGTAGGTGACCAGAACATCTCCCCATGGCCCCACGCTCCTCTGCCTTTCAAATAATGCCTTTGACCTTTCCATATGCCATTACTTCTCTCTCATTGCTGAGACAAAATACCTGACGCCCAAAATTAAGGAAGGAAAGGTTTATTTAACTCACAGTTTGTGCAGGTTTCAGTCCGAAATCAGCTGGCTCCAAGGCAGGGTGGCACATGGAAGAGGGCAGCAATTCATGGCAGCAGAAAACAACAAAAGCAGCAAGAGCAAAAAAGGAGGAGTAGCAAGCAAGCCTCTTTCCCTCCCTTACATTGTATGCAAACTACCTGCCCCAGGGTGGTTATAGCACTCACTCCCATAATCCCAGCATTGGACCATGGATCAATCATAAACTCTAAAAGCCAGCCTCATGATTGCATGAGGCTTTGGGGGGACATCTAGACACAAACCATGACACCTTGCTATGTGGCTAAGCGAATACACTTATAATCCTATAGTTTGATTTTGTTTTGACCCATGTTTTACCCATATTGTAATTTTGCCATGTAAATTACACTTGACAAAGGACCTCAGTAGCCAGCCAATAAGGACCCACTCTGGAAATCCAGGAGCTACACTTCTACTTAGTCCCAATAAAACTCTCCTTTCTTCTTTCTCCCAACTTCATTTCTTCATGTTGCCAGTCCACAAAATCAGCACATTTGACATCTAACAGGTCAGGAGTTTATTTTTCTATATTATTATGACATGGGTGTTCACTGTATTTCTAGATTTCTTCACTTGTGCCATGAACATCTTTGGTAATTTAATGAAAACTACAGACCTGCTCTTAAAATAGTATTTTAAATGCATGAAATTATAGGGTTAGGCACATAGACATTAGCAGGTCTAAAGGACAAAGTAGATCCAAAATAGCATAGGTTGCCAGTTATACTGTCATTAAATGGAGAAACAAAGACTTAAATGTCCATTACATTTATAAACATTTGTTTATTAGGGCTCAGACCTAAAACACAGGCCCTCCATTTCTTGAGAAAGGCATGCACCATTCCTGGTTGCTCTGACTTACAGCCCAATGATACCCAAAATGGGAGCATTCTTTACACACCCACCCACCTTAGGCTAAGACATGATTTGAAACTTTTCTTTCTTAAATTTCTTTAATGCTGCTGAGGGAACACTGACCATCCAAAAAGAATAAGGAAAATGCCTTGCAATTCCAAAATAACCAACAAAAATAAAAAATGAAAAAATTCCAAAGTAACCTCTTAAGAAAAATGTCAATAAGCATCATAATCATCATAGCTCCCTGATCCCCTGGAGTAATGTTGTGTGCATCCCGATATCCAAACCTGCACTGGATACAGATGACTGCAGGGCCCTGCACACAGTCTCAATGGAGCCATAACATTGTATCTGCTTTGTGATAAACTACTTATGCTTCAAGAGGGCCACCTACGTATTTCGACTGACTTCTTTCATCAAAAGCACAAAGAGTCAAGGTGCAAGGACTGGTTCCTTTCAGTGTCAGGATCTGCCTTCTCAACAACAGGATTACCAAAGAATTGTCTATAATGATATATCATTATCAAAATTAAAATAATTTATTACTCGTGTGGAACAAACATTTTTATTTTGGGGATACTGAACAACAACTTAGGAGAATTAATGTGTAAACATTCAGACTTCACAGTGTGATTATGATTGACCAAGAGGCACAGAATTAGAGGATCCTTGGGCAACTATCTGGCCTGAGGAATACAGATAAATTCTTCAATCATACCCAAGCTAACAGCAGTTCTAATACATTTGGTAATGTAGAAGTAGTGGTGATCAAGATGTTTTATGATATCAGCAAATTGTTCTAGAAAACAAAGCTGTAGATGTTGCTAATCTTACAGTATACTACAGTTCGTTGCCTCCCTTTATAAAGGAAGGAAACTAATCTTTGTAAGATACCTATAGAAACACAGTTATAAGTTTTCAGAATAATGCTCAAAGCTGCTCCTAAATTTTGTGAACTCCAGGTTAAGAATGCTTGCTCCACAACAACTTCATCAAGGAAATTCTAGAATAACAAATTTCAGATAAAGAAATTAGAGCCCAGGCTACGTGTGGTGCTGCATGCCAGTAATCCCAGCACTCAGGAGGCTAAGGTAGGAGGATTGTTGCGAGTTTGAGACCAGCCTGGGCTAAAAAGTGAGTTTAAGACCAGCCTAAAGTTCACAGTTAAACCGTTTCATAAAGAGAAAAACAAAAGAAAAAGAAGAAAGAAAGGAAATTAGAGCCCAGGTCTAACTGAAGGATATACACTAGAAAAAGGGGAAGCACAAATTTGAACTTTGGCAGTCTAGGTCTGTAGCCATGTTCATCCTATTCTACTTGTATAGAAGGAGTTTACAGATAAATCTCTTTTCTGTCTCCCAGGCTTTTGATTTACAATTATTATGTGGACACTTTGATCATTTTAGGTGTCACTCCTATTAAAAGAAAATCTTTACACTAATTAAATTTAGCAGAGTTTAGTTAAGCAGAGAACAATTGATAATTCTGGCAGCACTCAGAACAAGAAGAGCTTCCTGTGGTGTGTGTTCAGCCAGCCTCCACAGCTTAACATAAACACGAAGTAGGAAAAGTACTTGACTGCTACCGATAGTCACCCGCCTGTCATGGGGTGATGAGGTTGGATATTTGTGATTAACTGAGGCCTGGTTGTTGTTTCTTCTCACTCCTCATCACTGACAAGAAATGTCTCAAAGTTAAGTTCCCTTGTCAGAAGCCTTCACTTTTGTCTATTTGGAGACAAGAGAATCAACCCAACATTGATATCTAGTAATATTCAGCATAATTAAAACTCCATTATCTTCTTTCTCTTCCAAACTAGTCTTAATTTCCCTATTGTAAACTATATTGGTGGCACCACTCCAAATACCAGTATTCAGAGCCACAGAACTGCTTTCCCTTCCTCATGCTCCCCACATTTACTGCCATTCGCATGCAATTCCAATTTACCCAGCCTCTTCAGCATCTTAGGAAATTGTCTTCCCTTTCACACCCTGTAACTCTAGCATTCATCAGAAAGACATTAGACATCACAATGGGCTGATCCTCCTTCTCTTCCTTATAATCTGACCCTCCTCTTCCAGCATATCCAAGATTCCTTAATACTGCCTTTTACATTCTATTCTTGTTTAAGCAGCCAGAGTAATCCTTTTAGTTACATAAATCAGTGCAAAGGATTTTCTCAGTCCTTAGTAGAAAAATCAGAATTTTCCATGCCTGTGGGACCTTACATTACATGGCACCTGGCTAACTTTCCAACTTCAGTTTTCTATATTTTCCTGCCTTCTCACTGTGCTCCAGCCAGGCTAGCAAAATTGATTTCCCTGAATATGTCATACACATGCTGGCTCTAGTCTTTGCACCCTCCGTTGTAACCCTTTCACCTAGATAGATGTTCACATGGTGTACTTCATCCCTTTATTCAGGCCAGCAAACAGGTCTCCTGATACGCCATGTCCCAATCTCTCAGACAGCCCAATCTTAATTATAGACTCCTTCCCCTGTACAAACACTTTAACTGTTCATAGTATTGGGACTGTCACTGCTTGACATTGTGCTATTTGTTCTAATTTGTTCCTAGTGTGCTAAGAGAATGTAACTGCCCTGGGACAGGGGTTTGTATTCACATTATCTAAAATAGAGTCAGACCCTAGGGTAAACACAGGAGAAGAGAAAAGAAAGAAAGGTGCTTCTCTGAAAAACATGCATCAAAATTCAGCACGTTTGGGTTAGAAGAATGAACATGAATATGATGTGTCAGAATGTCCTGTGAGCAGCTGTGTGGACAGAGGTCTACCAAGGAGCAACAGAGAGAAGAGAGACTACAGTTCTCACAGTCCTTGTGGGACCAGATGGGGGTGCCCAGTGGTCCTTTCCAGGCTCTTGTTGTCCTTTTCAAAGAACTTCACGGGACAATTGATGAATATAAAATTTTAACATTTATTTAATGTAAAGGAAGAAAGGTAAAAGAAAATGAAGGAAAAAAAGCACAAAAAAATGTGCTCAAGGAGAGGAACAAATGCTCTGATGTGAAAATATGCCCTGCGGGAGAGAGGGCCCCTGCAAAGGCAAAAAGACAATGGCCAGAAGGCCACTGGCTGCCATATTTTATGTAGTCTTTCAGACAGCAGATCTGAGCCTGCCCAGGAAGGCACATGATTTTTTATTATTGTTTAATTTTTGCTCTAGAAATTCTACCAAGATCAATATAGATTCATATTTAAAACATAACATTATAAAATAGTCTTGCAAAAGATGTACTAAATTGAATTACAGTGCTGAAGCACACCTGTGCAATTGGTTTTGGGTTTTTTTGTTTTTTTTTTTCTCCGGTACCAGGAACCGAACTCACGACCTTGCGCTTGCCAGGCAGGCGCTTTGCCACTGAGCTAAATCCCCAGCCCCTGTGCAATTGGATTTTAGGCTGTGTTTGTGTTTGGGATGTTCTCAGAGACAACCTGTAACAGAATTTGATTATATTGAACATTCGGCTATTTCAATCAGTACTTCACTTATTTGTTTAGCATATTCCATATATCTGGAGGGGTCAGAAGAGCATATATTAGGGCTAAGAAACATAATTTCAAAGAACGATACCTTGATTAGTAAATGGAGAAGGGAAGAGTACTAAGGGGAGAAATAATGAAGGAACCATTTTCTTAAATTCTGCTCTTTCAGACACTCCAAGGTCAAAGTCCAAAGTCTAGCTGCTTTTTGGTAGAAAACATCCAGTGTTTTCCTAGACTAAGAAAATTCACTTTATCTTCATGAAATTATATGGAAGGAAGGTAAGGATAGGGACAAATGATTGAAACTATTTACTTCAAGCACTCTGCAGCAATTTCTTTAAAAAGAGAAAGGAATCCAAAGGGTCATAGGAATGTACAGAGAGTATCTCTGGGGTTCTGGAAATAATTGAAGAAAGGTTCTACAGAGCCAGGAAAACACTGGAAAGGAAACTATAAAGCCAGGTGGGCAGAAGAGATAATTTTCCTATGCTTGTTATGCCAAACAAATTGTCTGGGCTTGGATAGATGTGAGTTTCCTGCAGAATACTTAATAGTGTGTTCTGACTTGTGGATCTTGTGGTTGAAAAATGCCGTAATGTGTTTGTGTACAAATCACCACTTCCACTTATTTTGACCTCCTTTCAATTATCTTTTCTTTTGAATTATGCATAAAAATTTGAATCAAACTTTTAAAATTAAAGAGTAAACTATATACAGAATCTCTAAGTGCATGGCTTTCTTCTCAATTTATTTCCTATACTTATCAAATCAAATGAAGTAATGACTTTCATGCCAGTCATTTTATTTCACTGAATAAATGTTCACTTTTAATCTTATCATTTTCAAAGAAAGAAATAGTTTTTTTTTTACATCACAAATGCTGAGCTGAATATGATGCTATTTTAAAATTTATTAACAAAATTAAGTATTTAATTGAAATCATAATGAGCCATTAAGTTTTATTGGTAGGATATTATGACAAATCCATCTGGTTCCCTGAAAGAATTCATTATCTGTTTCAGGGACTAAATTCACTGTTGAGAAATACGTCAAAGGATATTTTTCTATGTTAAAACCAGGACCTACCAGGAAGCATAATTTTAAGTGTACCAATTTATTAGGTAATGAGATTTAATGTGCATTGTTTTTATTCCAAAAATTCACTTTATTAATTTTAATAAGTATATATAAGTGAATATACTGATTGGAAAAGGAGGATGTATAGGGAATACCTGAAGAATGATAGAAAAAATCATTTTCGGTGAGGAATTTATTTTGTCCAGTGATTTGGAAACTTTCTCAGGAGTGGTGCTTCATTCCTATGTACAGTGCCTTTCCAGCTGAGGACAAAGTGAGCTTCAGAAACACTCATGCCTCACATACAAAGGCATCAATAATGTATGAGACAGCAATTTTAAATCAGCAAGAACTATATTTATTTTCTTCATAATAAGTGAGAAAACACAACAGTACATGTCAGTGTGCAAATTAAACTTTCAATTGCCTGACATGGTTAAAAATAGATGATTCTGATTAATCAACTATCCAAATAAAGATTTAAAATTTTCATATAGTTCTTTTATAGATCCATATAATTTAAAATTCTAATATGATAATATCTATTTAATACTCAAATCATATCAAATGCCTTTTAGTACTTATCATCCAGAAGTTTCTTCGATAACAAATAGTGATCTAGTGTCATTGTATTCTAACCTTTATTCTAATCCCAACTGAGTGCTCTGCTTCCCTTAATGCTACCTCCAAAATCCCCCATCATTCAGTTTCATTGAAACTTCAGTACTGGTATATATCATTTTATTTATTTATTTATTTATTTATTTTTAATTTTTTATTTTTTTTTGGTTTTTCTCCGGTACCAGGAACCGAACTCACAACCTTGCGCTTGCCAGGCAGACACTTTTGCCGCTGAGCTAAATCCCCAGCCCCTGGTATATATCATTTTAATGTGTGGGCTCCTATGATGGAGTTTCTACTAGTTTCCCTGTACAAAATCAAATCCACCACAGTGACAAATTTCCCCAAAGCAGAATTACATTTATATCACCTGCTTACACATGCTTAAAAACTTCCAATGACTCCTAACAGCCAATATGATTGAATTTAACCTCTTAATCCTGTGATCCAGTCTTTATCTTTCCAGCCTCTTCCTAGTTGTCTATGTCCTTTGCTACTACTTTCTTTTCTGTTGAAACCAACTGATCCAATCTCTCTACTCCTAGTTTGCCTTTTTTGCAGGTGTGTCTTTGCTCTTGCTAGCTTCCTGGTGTAAAGGTCCTTTCTATTCTACAGTGACTACATCCCCCTTATTTATGACTCAGTGCAAGAGTTCAACGTGGTGCACACCTGTGATTCCAGTAACTTGGGAGCTGAGGCAGGAGGATCAGAAGTTTGCTCCCAACCTTGGCAAATATTGAGCTAGAGAGATTTTGCCAAAGAGAGAGAGAGAGAGGGAAGGAAGGAGAAAGAAAGAAAGAAAGA
>NW_004955463.1:1856041-1908937 GCF_000276665.1 Chinchilla lanigera
GAAAGAAAGAAAGAAAAAAGAACAAGACTAGCAAAGACTAGGGATGTAGCTTAGTGCAGAGACTCTGGTTTTAATTCACACACATACCCTGCCCCCCCAACATACACAAGTGCAAGTTGCTGTTTCTCCAAGGGGTCTTCTCAGAATCTTACAATTACCATAAGCTCTTTGTCACAAATCTTTGCTAGTCCTCTCATTGGCCCACTAGTGATACACTGCAGCAATTCTCAAATATTTGTTCTCAAGACCTATTTACACTCTTGGAAAATATTGAGGATCCATACTTAGTTTATGTGGACTATGTCTATCAGCATTTGCCATTTTATGACATAAAACAAAGCACTTAAACAATTTATTTAAAGACAATAGTAAGTCTATGGTTTGGATTGTTCACATAAATAGCATAGTACTATAAAATATAGAATGGCGAAACTGTTTTAAACTTTTACCAATCTTCTTAATGTCTAATTTAATAATAGACATTACATTCTCATATTTATTTTTATACTTAATCACACATCATAGAAATTCCACTATATGCACTTGTGAGAGAATCACAGGATGATAGGTTTGAGTCTCTAAAAATCAGTTCTTCACTTGGTCTATTTCTCTTCCTACCTAAAAAATATAAAGGAGCAAGAATGTTACAACTGATCACAGTTATTCAAGCAGAGATGACTCTCTTTAAGCTTTAATAACTTCCTTGCAATACTAGTATCATGTGTATTAAACTATACATGTGTATTAAACTATAATTAAACTATAATTAAAACTATAGTTTTAGAGAAAATGAGATATATATACACAATAAAGTATTTTCATTGGTAAGGAAGAACATAATTTTGTCATTTGTAGGAAAATGGATGGAATTTGAGATCATCATGTTGAGCAAAATAGGCCAGACTCAGAAAAACAAATATCATATATTCTCCTAATATTTGGAAACCAAATAAGATGACATAAACATAGAAGAAAGGCTATTAGTAGACAGAAGGAAGACAATAAAGAGGAGAGGAAGTATTGTAAGGGAGGGTTATCATCAAAATGTATTATACTCACTGAAACCCGATGTTTTGTAGAATTACTAGATACCAATAATAAAAGAAAAATTAGATTTTAGTATCAATTAATGCAAAAGTCCTTGAATTTACATAAATGTAAGACATTGCTATTGTTACATGTCCATAATTGTTCCAGACTCAAGGTAAATGATCTTAGGAATTATTTGGGTCACAGCTTCTTTTCATTAGTTGTAATTAACTGAGAATTTAATCTTTTATTTCTCCCAAGCTACTCACTATTATTAGGATTGAATATTGGTAGGTTTATTGAAGGGTATTATTTAGAGTGTGCTTACTATTTTCAAAAAGTTCTAATGAACTCCTATTTAATATTTTTTTCATGAATATAAAATTATGTGTGTAGTATGATCAGGCAATTAATATAAGCTAGAAAAAATGATTCTATGAAATTATGAGGATCCTCTGGCCCTGCCCCTCACAGCCACCACGGGAGAGGCCTTGGACTTGGGAAGCCTTGGAGAGCTGTCTGGAAGCCCAGGACCCCTGTATCCGCCTTCTGCTGCCATCTCAGGAATGGACCTGAATCCCCAGAAACCTCGGAAGATTTGAAAATGACAAAAAGAAGAAGCAAAATGCAATCTCAGCCAAACACCCCACCCAGAACAAGTCCAGGAAACATCAACATAGAAGAACATTGAAGTCACACACCTGAAATCTCACAAATGACAGCAACCGAAGTAAAGAACCAACTACATCAGGCTATAGAGGAAATCAGATCCAAAATAACTGCTCAGGTAAAAAAAGAAATGACAACCATAATGAAAGAATTGCTCAGCGTATCAAAAGAAGACTTAGATAAAAAACAAATAGAGGAGCACAGAAAAATGATGGAAACCTTGGATGAACATTACAGGAATGAATTAGAAAGCATGAAACAGATTCAAAGAGACATTCAGGAAATTAAAAATTCCATTGAAAGCTGGAAGAACAGCTTGAATGAAACGGAGGACAGACTCTCAGACCTTGAAGACAGCATTGCAGCTAGTGATCGTGAAAGATGTTCACCACTTTTTCCAGGCTTTGCACAAGTGTGTTGGGCAGTAATTCAACTAAGATGGTCTTGCATCCTTCTTACCTCCTGCCTACCGGATGCCCAGCAGTGCAGGGAGTTAGTGTTACAGAGCACCACTTCACCACTGGGAAGTAAAAGCCAATTGACAGGTGCTTCACCGTGTCATTACACTGCAACAATTTCCATATCTTCCATGTGACATTTTATAAGACCATGCATGATGGAGCAGCACTCTCTTTTGGCTTATTTAATGGACATGCATACTGCTTTTTATCCCTTTCTCTTTTCCGCTCTCACTACTCCTTTCCTCCTCAAAAAATCACCTGCAATTAATCTCTGAAGTAGGACATTTATATGGACAAGCTTGGGAATTGTCAGTTATCATAATCTTTGAGTTTAGCACAACCTCTTGCTATGGAAAGCTTCTGTTTGCAAACAAACCAAAAATATCTTGAGTGCAGCCAGAGCCAAGATGATGTATTTCTTCCTCACTGTTCTGCAGTGCTATATCCTGAATAAAAAGTCTGTATAGCTGGAGTAGAAAAGATCCCCTGCTTTGGAAGGAAATAGCTGCCACATCCAAAGTTTTCACAGATTGGACAGTCTGTAGGCAGAAACCAGTGGACTATGTACACATGTGTGGTGGTAGACATGGACTATGCTCGCCCGAGTTAACTAAAGAAAGGCTGAATTAACTTGGGAATCTTTACCTCTGACTTGGGGTACAATGTCCTGTTAAAGCTACATGGAGCTAGTATCATGGATAAGGTGGCCCCTTGGAGCTTTGTGCCATTCATATAAAATGTGAATGACAAAGAAAACATATGACTATAGAAGTATTAGGAAATGAAATCTAGGTATATCGAGATTTAGAATAGCTATGACATATGTCACAGTATTATTTGATATTGAATAGGCTATTCAAAGAACTAAACAATATTAATGCATAAAAATATGCAAAAATAAAATGGGCAGCCAGAAGTAGCGGCTCACACTTGTAATTCCAGAACTCTAGAAGGCTGAGGCAAGAGGATCATGAGTTTGTTCATGTCTGGGAAATTTATCAAAACCCTGTCTCAGAATAAAAAATGGGCTGGGAGCCTAGTTCACTGTAAAGGCCTTGTGTATAATCCTCAGTGCCCACAAACAAACAAACAAAAATACTCAACTAAATTAATTAAAATTAAAAAAAAATAAAAGTGACATCTGCTTGCCCTTGATGGTAGATATAGACTTTTCTACATCTAAGTGATCTCTTGGTCAATTATATCTTCAGAATCTTATAATTTTTTAGTAAGAAGTTTGGTGAAAGCCTATATAGTTACAACAAAGAAAACTATCAAAAATGTGGATTACATAAAATACAATCCTGGGATTAATTTCAAAAGATATTAATGCCTTCAAAATTTTTAGTAAGTTCCAACTAGGATTTTATCTCTAAAAATGTAAAAGTATCTTAAATTAGCCAAATAAGAGAATAAAGTGCCATTATTATTCTAATGATCATGACTACTTTATCATGCTCCAACAATTTAATTAAAAGATGGGTGATAAATCTCATGTCAGCAGATGTGCATATGAGAGAGAGCAGGGAGACAAATCAATGAGCCCGAATACAGGACCACACAACATTATTGTAATGTTTTTGTTACATAAACAAATGCAATTTTGTGACTTATTTGCATACAGGGATTTCATCTACTGATTCAATTTTAGCTTAGGCTTACAGTGTCATGGGCGTAGTTCAATAAACATTTTCAAAGAATGAAGAGAAAATAGTATAATTTAGATTGATTCCATTTTAATGGAATTATATCTTCACATTTATATGCAAATTGAGCATAAAACTTATGTTTAGTTTTATTAAAAACTGAGAGATTAACTAGTAATATACCTTTCCGTATATACTAAAGTATCCTTGCATAAATCTTTAGTCACATAAAGCTGCTTTAACCCTCTATTTTTCCTCTTAAAATTCTAATTTACTAAGAATGATAATGCTAAAATTTAATGTAACTTAAACAGTTACAGGAAGAGTATTAGTTTTCTAAAGAGAAGTGTTAAGATGACATTCTTATCCAATCCAAGTAGAGAAAAGCAGTTACCAAAGGTGGATTGAGGAGCATGCTCCTGTAGCCCTAGCTTCTTGGGACCCTGTAGCAGGAAGGTTGCTTGAGCCCAGGAGTTCAGGGTTGACCTGGGCAACAAAGTGAGACCTCATCTCAAAAAAAAAAAAAAAAAATTAAAATTTTCCACCTATATAGTAGTCTCTATTTGTGTGTATATTTTAGTTTTTTCATACCATCTCAGACAAAAAAATCAGATTTCAGAAAACTATTTCTATTTTAAATATCTACTTGATAGTAGACTTTTTCTCAGTATTGTATAACTTAAGGATAAAACTATAACATATAATATTTGAGATTACAGTAAAAGACTCAGCAAGTTTAAAAACACATAATTCTGATTAAAATTTTTTTCTTTTAAGTGATAAAAGGTAATAATGATACAAATACTAAAAAAAAATAAAGCTAGAGATTTTAAGTGACAAGCACAATTGTTATGCTAAGTCAAAGAAGCCAGACACAAAAGGTCACCTACTCCACTTATATGAAATCTATAGGTAATGTAAATATAGAGGCAGAAAATGCAATAGTGTTTATCAGAGCCTGAGGATGGGACCCTGAGAAATAACTGCTAAGCCCTATGGGTTTTCTTTTTGGACTTGTGCAAATATTTTGGATAAAGGTAATTGTAACAAAACTTTATGAACAGTACAAACTCAAGGAATTGCATACTTTAAAGTGTAAGTTTTATGATCTGTGAATTATATTCTAATGAGAAAAAATTTAAAACTGTGTCATTTATTCATTTTCAGACAACTACATATGAGCATGTATGACAATATTGGTAGAAATCTGTCAATTTTTCAGAAGAAAAAATAAAGATACAATATTGAAATAGAATTGATGCTGAAATATTTACTATATGGCTGATGTTTAACAACTATTTGCTGTGCAGTATAAATTGAAATACAAGAAAAAAAATCTCATTTTGAGGTGTATATTATTGAACTTGGTCACTTTTCCGGGAAATATAAGCATCTAACAGCTATATGGGTTTTGTCTCACGATAAATATCAGGAAGCTCTAGTGATCACTTAGATTTTCACATACTGTAAGGTGTACATATGAATATTCATGTCTACATCTGACTTTGTGTGTGTGTGTGCACACGTGCATGCATGAGCTTGGCAATAGTATAGCAAAAATTAGTGTAGAAGTCATCCTGATGAGGTACTAGGAACACAGCGCTGCTAGTACTCATTTTATTGTGGAAATAACTTTTTATGACATTGTGCAAATCAATTTATTTCTTTGCCTGTCAATTTCTCCAACTGTAAAATAAAGAGATTGGATTGATATAAATTATGGCAAATGCATGTAATCTTCAGTGACAACTCTGAGCTATTTATAGAGACCCTAGAGTTCTTTATTCAGAAAAAGGTCGAGGTTCTCAATGAAAATGAAGGTATCGATAGTGACAGTTGTTATGGAAATAAGGGAAGAACAGAATCTGAGTTCACTTACCATGAAGTAGATGATCTTGAAATAATTTGCAGTATTTCTAAAATTTTATCATGTCAGTAAAAACTTTGCCCAGATGGTATTCAATTAAACTAGTTGTATTTTTAAAGTACAGGAATTGGAGGTCATTGTGTTAAGTGACATAAACTAGGCACAGAAAAGTAAGTTCACATGATCTCACCTACGTGAAACTTAAATAAACTGATTTCATTAGAAGATGAGATCACAATCGCGGGAGTGTGTGGTAGTGGTGGTGCTGGTGGTGGCGGTAAATACTGATTAACAGGCACTAAGTTATAGTTAGGAGATAGAAGATCTTTTGTTCTGTTATTCAGTAGGATGACTACAGGTAAGAATAATTTGTTTTATATTTTTTAAAAACTAGAGAAAGAATTTTGAAAGTTGTCATCATAAAGAAATAACAAATGTTTAAGGAGACACATGTTTATCTGCATTTGAACATAGTTATCTAAACATCACATGGTACTCCATAAATATGCACAATATTATATATGCATTTTTAAAAATGTTAAAAGAGCATAAAATTTATCCTTTGAAAGTTAGATAGTATGAACATTACAAAATTATGCTCTAGTGTTTAAAACCATACATTCATTTAGGAGCATAATGTTTGTCACAGACAGCCCTTATTTTTACATTTTTCTGATGGTCTATTACTCCACATTTTCATTGTTCAATAAATATCAGGGGAGCAGTAAGTAACCTCTATTTCAAATGATTAATTTGTCTAAATATAACCCGTCTAAATCAGAAGAATTTTTGCCTTCTGGTTAATGGTAGTGTGGATATGAGAAAGAACACTTCGAGTAATGAATGGCATTACAGAGTTTCAAGGAGGATCCAAATGTTTTCAGTTCCAATTTATAAACCTATCCACTTCAATTAAGAAAAGTAATCTGTATGGTAATAGAAGTCCTAACCATTTTCAAGGGAAAAAAAATCACCTCCCATAGTATCAAGAAGCTATATATATATGTATCAATAGAAATACACAGAGCCCAAGTGTAATGTATTGTAAATGAGTAATGCCCTGAAGTAATCAAAGTGAGAAACACTGGAACAAAGGAAGCAGGTAAACAAAATGAATTTGTCTGTAATTAAGTGTGGATGAGAAGATTAGAAATATTTTAATAACTTGATTTAAAAAGTTGAAATAGACCAGCAATTCTGTACACTGATTGTAAATGCACTCCTCTGTAACTGTCTTCATGATATATATATATATATACACATCAAGGACCAGATATAGGAAATATATGTCAATGCTAAGATCAGTGAAGCATCTCTGATACAACAGAGTAAGGTGAATCAAATTCAGTTGAATTGACCATGAAAGTCATTAACAAAGAGTAACAACAAAAATCTATACTCATCTGACCACTTTACACAGCTCTCCAATGTTGCTCAAAACTTGTTCAGTATAATTTCACACAATAGGAAATTCTGGGAAAATACTTAAGTACATAGTATCCCTAAGTAAATAGTAAACATTTTTTGAAGAATAAAATTTCTTGTATCATATAGTGCATAAATCTTTCAATACAAAAACACTTGATTAATGACAGTTTCATTTAAATTTTACCTTAAGCTATTGTTAATCTGAGAGCCTTCAATTTTGGTTTCAAATCTACACCCTATAATTAATGAAGGAACATATCACTTGCAGTACTTTACTAGAGTCAGGAAGATACTGAATGACTCTTTGTACTGTAAATGCAGAAGAATTTAAACAAAATACACAGCTAGATTATCACATAATCTTCCTTACATGTATCATATAAAGTCTTATCATCTTTCCTCAATAGAGAAAGCTAAGAAAAACATCTAAGTATATTTAACTTCAGCAGCTTCTGTGGAGATTGGTAGCTGACAGAACTGGATGGATTTTTAAAAAATTATTTAGAAAAACATTAAAGTAGAAATTGACAAGCTACTGTTCAACATAGTACTTGAAACATTAGGCAGAGCAATCAGGCAAGAGAAAGAAATAAAAGGGATATATATAGGAAAGGAAGGACTCAGATTATCATTATCATTATTTGTAGATGACGTGATACTCTACATAGAAAACTCAAAGATCCCCACCAAAAAATTTTTATAATTAATAACTAACAATTTAGCTGGATAAAAAGTCAGCACACAAAAATCAATAGTGTTTGTGTACACCAATAATGAACTCAATGAGAAAGAAATTTATGAAAACAATACCATCTATGGTAACATCAAGAAAAATTAAATACCTAAGAATTAACCTACCCAAGGAAGTGAAAGATCTCTATGAGGAAAACTATAGTACTCTGAAAAAGGAGACTGAAGAGGACATGAGAAAATGGAAAGATGTCCCCTGCTCCTAGACAGGCAGAACTAATATAGTGAAAATGGTCATACTCCCAAAACTGTTCTACAGATTCAATGCAGTTCCAATCAAAGTACCAACAGTATATTTCACAGATCTATAAAAAACAATCCTAAAATTCATATGAAACCAGAAGAGACCCAGAATAGCAAAAGCAATCTTGGGAAATAAGTGCAAGTAGGAGGCATTAGAGCACCAGACCAGACCACAGTTCCAGGAGATGGAGGGTGAGGGGAGAAGGTGACAGAGAGGAAGTGGAATTAGGATGCACCATGTGCAGGAACCTGATGACCTCAGTGAATGTAAACATGATAAGTCATAAACATGAGCTGTAAAATTGTGAAAATGGAACAAGAATGAAAATGGAGAAAGGATTAGAGGGAGAGAGAAGGAGGTGGGTGGGAAGGGGACTAAAATGAAATAAGCTGTGTTCTGTACACGTACCCCCCCCCCGGTTGAATGTAAATATCATATACTGCAAACATATACTAATATAAGTAAAAAAATTAAAGTTTTCTACTTAAAAATGAAGGAAAGAGATGAGGATTAGGGCTTTTGTGTTACTTATATAGATTTGTCACTACCCCATATGAGGTGTTAAATGTGCTCCTAAAAAATATATGATGAATATGGGTATCATGACACATACCTATAATCCAAGCTACTTTAAAGAGTGAGACAAGAGGATAGCAAGTTTAAAACCAGCTTGGGAAACATAGGAAGAATATAAAGAAAATGTAAAGAAAACATGAGCAAACACCAAAAAAATATATTTGAATTCCTAAGCTTTTTTTACTTTTTATTTTTTAAAGAGAATAAAAACAATAAGCATTAGAAATGATACAGAATTTCACTAAACAAGATGATAGGAATTTAACAATGGTTGTTATATTGCATATTGTTCCCTTCAAATTAGTTGTTCAGAGTACCTGATATAAGCATGCAAAATTGGTCAAAAAAATTAAAGAGAAGAAAAAAAAATTAAGCATTAACTGTTCCTTTCATTAGAACAGAAGAAATCAATAGTACAACTGTCCCAGCTATTCTGCATATATACATATATGTTGTTTTCCCTTTTTTCATTCTTTTCTGCTTTCCCACATTCCAGTTGTTCCTTCCCTTTGAGCACTTTCTTTGTCTTTCACAGTATCTATTGTACTTTTCAGATTTTCTTTACTTTTTCATGTTCTTACACCAGGGAGACAATATGATGTTTGCACATGCAAGTCTGATTTATGTCACTTACTTGTTTTTGTGGTGCTGGGGATTGAACCCAGGGCTTTTGGTATGTAAGACAAGAACTCTACCACTGAGCCATGCCCCTAGGTCCTTATTTCACTTATGAGTATGGTCTTTAGTTGCATCCATTTACCTATAAAACCCTCATTTATTTTTTTTTATAGCTGAGTAATACTCCATTGTATAAAAATTGAACTTTTTTTTATCCATTCCTCAATTAATAGGCATTTGGATTGTTTCCAAGATTTAGCTATGACAAATTGTGCTGCTACAAACATGGGTACACATATACTGCTGTGGTATGATGTTTTCAGTTCTTCTGGAAAAAGACCCAGAAGAGAAATTCCTAATCTTTTCTACCACATAATCTGATATTATTTTGAATTAGGGTCTCTAGAGAGCTAATAATGCTAAAATAAGGTAATAAACATGGGGCTGTAATTCAATATGACTGGAGTCTGTATAAGAAGGGGATTGGTCACCTGGGCACAGGGAGGGAGAGAGGATCGGAGAGGAGGATGGAAGAGGATGGGAGGGTGGAAGAGGGTGAGAGAGAGGGAGAATATGTTGTAAAGAAAGACATAATGGAGAAGATGGCATGAGGTGGGAGACAAGAAATTCCAAGGATGGCCAGATGTTATAGTTTGTATCTAGATGTCTTCTCAGAGCCTCATGTGCTCGTTGGTGTGGCTTTTGGGAGCTGACCAGATCACAGGTATGTGATGCAGGATTAGAGTATGTGATTCTGGGATTAAGGCTTTTGATAACTAAATTGGTTTAGCATAGATCTGGGTATGGATAATGGGAAGTCCCATTAAGGGTATGGGTGACACCAACCAGTAGGCTTTTATTTTGGTTGGGGTAAAACAAAGAGGGCAGCTTGCTGATAACTGCCTGCCTGGTCACTGCCTTCTGCCTGCCATGCCATGAACTGTTTCTCCTCTACAAGTTCACCCTGCATTGGAACCAGCCAACTATGGATTGCAGCCTCTACAAGTTGTGTGCTAAAATACACCTTTCCTCCTTTAACTTGTGGATGTCAGGTATTTTGTCCCAGCAATGAGAAAATAACTAAGACTCTTTTTCCAGAAAGAGATTTTTACTTTTATTCCTTTCCCTAAGGCTGTACTACTTGATTAGGCAATTCTTCATTTCTATTCCTCTTCCAAATTTCTCATTTATCTATAATTTTCCCTAATTCTTCTCCAAAAAAGATTATGAAAGAGCTCAAAAACTTGTATTAATTGACCTTCCAGCACCATATTTTCAATGTTCAGAAAATATTCATTGAGTTATGAGAAGTTACAGACATCATCCTGGCTTAAATTTTTTTCTTTGTTTTGTCTTTGTCTTTATTAATTCCTTTGACTTTAAAACAACTTTATTTAACACTTTAAAAGTTAATACAACTCAGAAGTGGTACAGATTTTTGATTTTCTTTAAGTATAAAAAGTAGCTGGGATCTGAAAATGCAGTAAAATATGCATACTTTTGCACATATCACCATCTGCTTGACTTTCAGGAAACGTTCAATTGTATAATGTTATAGTAACAAAATTTTGGTAAAGCATAAACTATAAAGGGATCAAAGTTGCATATACAGAAGATATGTAAAATTATATGAAAACAGCCAGCAGATCTTCCTCCTAAATAAAAAGGACACCAAGACCAGAGAATTAAAGCATGAAGTAGGGAAATCCATGTTTTTAAGTGGTTAACTAGAGCAAAAATATCTTTTTTCTTGTTGACTTTATGAATATGTACCCCAGGTTTCTGAACCATGAACTTTCTAGTTCCAGGGTTAGATAGAAGATACTCTTTCATTCTTAAGACAGTCTCTGCTTGAGGCAGTTTTACAATGGCTCATAAAGAACCTCTCATGTAGAAGCCATGGCAAGTGCTAGCACACGGGGTTTCTGAGGACAGACAGGAATTAAGAGTTGGTGAAGAGATTTAAAAAATTCTTTCAGTCTCTCATTGTGTCTCATTATATGTTTATGTGATCACATTGGGCAAGACTGTGTTCCCTAGGATGTCACAGAGTCTGCACTCAAGTAAAATAAAGGCATATTTATTCAACAATGGAAACTTATGGGCTCTTTCCATGTATCCTAAGGATCCTTTCTTACTCCCAGTTCAAGGCGAGAGAGAGAGAGAGACAGAGAGAGAGTTATAACTTCACAAATACAGTATTCTCAATTTGCCTGATCAGAGGATTCATCAGGTAAAACTATAGCTTCTCTGGCTGTACTTTGGACCCTTTGGACATGATAAATCAGATTATCCTTAGGAGAGGCCAGATATTTATGGCTAATTTTTAGAGCATGGATTTGGTTTATAACTCTGGGAAAGGAAGCCATGGAACTGGAAGACACAACCATAGATGGTTCTCCATTTACAATGGTTCAACTTATGAACTTTTGACTGTATAATGATATGAAAGTGATGAGCATTCAAAAGAAACCATATTTCAGGGTTTAATTTGGATCTTTTCCTGGTATGTGGTACAATACTCACTTATGACGCTGAGTATGGGCAACAAACCACAGCTCCTAACCAGCCACATGATCATGAAGGATTCATGCAGTACCCTACAGGGTACTGCATGGCTGAGCTATGATACTGAGTAGGTCAAGCCCATTAAATGCATTTTTTATTTTTGATATTTTCAATTCATAATAAGTTTAATTAAGATAAAGCCCAAGGATCATTTGTAGTGTAGCAAGGCAACATGCAATCAGAAAATATACTTATATTTGTTAATGGTATTACCAAAAGGAATAATGACATTCTAAGTTTATGCAATAGTAACCAACATTCCAATTGACTGAGATAGGAATACACATGGTACATTAGATACAAATTTTAAAATAATTACACATGATGCAATGCCATAATAATAGATAAAGATCCTGGCCACTCATTTTAACTTACTGAGATGGATCCCTTACCTGGAAAGAGTACTTCTAAAATATTTTATCTCATTAAGAAGACAGCAGTGGCTAACAACCTGAATCATACCTAAAAGCAATTATGAAGTAAGACCCTTACTCATGTGGCATAGACGATTGGACACATCCAATGGATACTTTGTGCACCCGGTGTACAGAAGGGAATATGTTATTTCTGAATAATCTGGGGAGAGAAATTTCTAGACTCTTGCCATTTGGCATAGTATTGCCATTATTTTAGTTCACATTTAATGGATGTTAATATACTATTGTATAGGAAATCTCAACCTTATTTCTTCTGAAATATAAAACATGTGACTTAGAGTCAGAAATGGTTTTCGAGAATATAAAATGACTATTGGTTTTAATAGGTGAATTCTATTTGGCAACCTAAAAGAAGAGCAGTAACTAACTTGACAGTAGTACAAATGTGTTTCCCTTTGGATAATTTAATGAACAACATTGTTGTTAATAATAGTAACATATTAATCTAAGTCTTTAACATATTAATCTAAGACATATCAATCTAAGACATTCTAAGTCTTTAGAAATAATTGAGATTTATAGGGTAGTTCTCAAAGTCCACATACTTATTCCTAGCTGGGAGGTAAAGGCTACTTGTTTTAGTTATAACAAATACCATATACAACATTGCTGAAATAAAACACCATAATCTGTGTAGATTAGCTAATAGACAATTATTTCCCACAGAGTGGGCTGTCCAAGATCAAGGTCCCAGCAGGTTCAGGGTCTGAAGAAAGTTTATTTACTAGTTTGCAGGTAACACCTTGGAGTATGTCCGCATGGGGTGAGAAGGAAGGCTCTGATCTCATTCTGAAAAGGACATTATTGTCATCATGGCATCTTTACCCTTATGACTTCATTTAGAACTAATCACCAAAGCATCACCTCAAATACCATCGCCATATGAATTGTGGAGAAGCACAAACATTCAGTCATTGTCATGTGAATGAGCTATTTTTGAGACAGAGGAGATAATGTAAGTGATGTGGGAAAAGAAAACTTCAATCAGGGTAAGATATAGAGTCAAACCAATGTAGAAACTGTATGCTTTAAATTTCACTTCAGACAGGTATGGTTGTGCATACCTATACTCTTACAATCCTAGCACTCTGGGAGGCTGAAGTAGAGGATCACGAATTTAAATCCAACCAAAGTGATTTAGTAAGACCACGTCTCAAATAAAAAACAAAAAGTGCCGGATGACATAGCTCAGGGGGAAGGCTCTGAGTTTAGCACCTCGTGCCACACATGCACACGCACACGCACACACACACAGAGTTACTTGTTTGTGCTATGTGCTGCTTATGCCTACTTTGTGCTAGGCATTATGGTAAGTGGTTAACATGGATTACTTTGCATATCTCACACACAATCTCTGTGAGGTAAGATCTCAACTGATTTTATTTTTCTATTGAAGAAAATGAGTCTCACTAAGTTATAAAACTGGCAAGTGGTAGAACCAGAATTTGTATCCAGGCAGTCTGGCTCTGAGGCCTACCATTAAACATTACTGTGTAGAATTCAAGCTTCCTTTTGCTGAAAGCATCATGTGCCCCTCTGGACTTTAGTTTGAGCTGAGCGATGGACAGGATAAGCAAACCATGTGTTCTTTCTTACAGAAAGTCTGTTTATAGCCACACCTCTTGTGTCCTTCAGCCCAGGAATGTAAAGATCATGGTTGTAAAGTGAAAGTTCAGGCTATATTCTCAAAGAGAGATAGAATTGGTCAGTAAATACTACATGATAATTATATTCTAAATTGCATACTATTTTTAAAAAATGAAAATTATATGTTAAATACAAACTACAAATGTTGTGCTAGTAAACTGGTATTTTGATTTCCTATTACTGTTGTAACAAAATACCACAATTTTAGTAGCTTAAGACAATATAAACACATTATTTTTAGTTCTGGAGCTTGGAAATCTTATAACATTAAAATCAGGCTATCATGAAGACTTGTTCCTTCTGGGGGGTCTCTAAAGAAGATGCAGTTCCTGATCTTTGGGTGTAGCATACGCAGTCTGCCTCCACTGGATAAATACATTCAAAGATAGCATAAACATATTTTATTCATCCTATAGAATAACTTTGTGTTTTTTATTTTAAAGAGGAAAGAACAAAAACAAAATAACTAAAACAAAGACATAAACAAATAAACAGAACAGCATAAAAACAATAAAAATGATACAATATTTCAAAACAAGGTGATAGGAAATTAACAATGATTGCTTTATTACATATTGTTATCTTCAAAGTGGTTACTCAGATAACCAGATCTAGGCATGTACGATTGATCAAACAGTTAAACATCTACTGTTCCTTTCAATAAACCAATACAACTTAGTAGTATAATTACCTTAGCTATCTTGTGTATATATTTTTCCCTCCTTTTTTCTTTTCTCTCATCCCAGTTATTCTTTCCTTTTGAACAATTTCTTTCCCTTTCACAATATCTATTGTACCTTTCAGAATTTATAGGGGCTAGGGATTTAGCTCAGCGGCACAGCGCCTGCCTGGCAATCACAAGGTCATGAGTTCGATTCCTGGTACCGGAAACAAAACAAAACAAAACAAAAAAACAAAACAAAACAAAAAACCAGAATTTATAGAATTTATTACTGAAAAAAACTCACTGACATTAGTGAAGAAACTGAGATCCAAAAAGAACAAGGGAGTTTTGAAGAGAAATAATTTGGGCTTCTAAACTTTCTTTTCAAATCTGAAATTAGGAGAGAAAATGGAAACCAAGTGAAGGAATGTACTTGTGCATGTGCCAAATGAAAATGAAACAATAATAAAAAAAGGTCAGCCTGTGCCTGGATATCTACTTGTGCAAAAAGTATAATTTAGTTCTTTTTTTATGGCCTGGATGTTTTACTTGAAGAAATTTTATAGTGATAATATCATGCACTTGACTATCATTCTCTTCTAATCTCTCACAGAATTAGCAAAATAATGGCAAATTTTATAGTTCCAATCAAATTCCACAAAGTAGATAAGTCTCCAGATTAAAGACTCACACTGAGGACTTGGCACAGTAAATTTAAAGACCCATATCAAGGCATATCATTGTGAAATTTCAGATAATAGGACATAAAAGGAAGATCCAAGAAGTATCCAGAAAGAAAAATGGGTCTCGTATTAATTTGTTTGGGTGGCTATAACGGGTACTACAGAGTGGATGGCTTAAGCAACAGAACTTTCTTTTCTCTCACTTCTGGACATTGTAATTCTGAAACCATGGTGTCAGTGGGTGGGTTTCTTCTGCAGTCTCTTCCTGAGCTAGTAGATGGCCATCTTCTCTTTGTGTCTTAAAATGGCATTTTTTCTGTGTACAGTTCTACCCATTGTCCCTTATAAGTATGCTAGTCATATTATATTGAGACTTTGTGTAATGACCTCATTTAAACTTAACTAAAAGACATTATTTGCAAATTCCGAGGTTTCTAAACTTAGCCAAATTATTGACCAAGTGAAAAATTGGACTTATTCAAATGTACAAAGACTGAAGTGAATGTTGCACTTGTACCCTTGGGAGAATGCACTGAAAGATTTAAGAGAAAGAAAAGGTAGATAAGAGTATGGGATCCAGGAAATGATGATTCTGTATAAGTGTTGCTTAGTAGTAGGATGATGGAAGTAATAGAGATAATATAACTGGAGCTATGGGCTTCCTCCCTCCATTGGCTGTTGCACCACTCCCCTCCATTCTCCTGAACCTGAGCAACGCTCCAGGGCCAACCCAGGCCCTTGTCCTAAGGCTTATTACATGCAGACAGAGATTTAAAAAAAGCAAAGGCTTCAAAGCCTACCCTAACACAATCCCAAATTCCAAAGCAGAACACATGCAGACCAGATCTGCCCACATGAGCTACAAAAACCTTTCTTTGTATGGAGCTTATTAAAGGTTCACACATATGGGTTTGATATGGCTTGTGTCTAAATGTGCCCCCAAAGCTTCATGCCATCATAGGTGGGGCTATTTCAAAGGTGGATGAATCTAGAGTGTGTGATTGATTCATGGTGTAAAGCTAAGATGAAGGGTGCTAGAATTAAGGGCATGTGATTATTAAAACAGTCCACTGATTGTTTTGGCACTGCCTTAATCCCAGTAGCCTGGATGCATTATAAGGGACAGAAAGAAGCTTGTCTAGTCTTTTGCTTGCTTTGCTACCTTTTGCCCACCATGAACTGTTTTTCCTCTGCAATACTTGTCTGCCATGCCACCCTGCCTTGGAGCCAGCTGATTATGGACTGAAACTTCTACAGAGTTTGTGAGCTAAATAAATCTTTCCTCCTTTGACTTTGGGTATCAGAAATTTTGTATCAGCAAAGTAAGAAAAGTAACTAAGACAGGACTGAATCTCATACATCCAATCATAACAGAATGAATTATGGGGGGAAAAAAACCTATACAACAGGCACAGCTGACATGACTCAGCACCCCGCCAATCATGACATCAGTCATGATATGCAGACCCCACAGGGCATGCCCTAAAACCAGCACAACATTTTAAACCCCTGCGCTTATGTCATGCCCCCAGCTCTCACGCCACTTTCCTTTCACAAGCTCAATCCTGCTCACTCGGAGCATACTTCTGCCTGAACAAACTTTGTTGCTTTTTTCCTTACTGTTGCATGGCACGTGCAATTCTTTGTTCATTGCTCACAAAAACCTAGGAACCTACCTTGGGCCCCATCAACCACAGTAACAGAAGGAAAATGGAGTTCTGGAAAATGATCTCTAGGCTGACAAGTGTATGCAGGATTTAAGATTCAGTGATTAAATGATGCTTTGAGTTTCACAAAACAAAACTGTTTAGGCATTTAACAAATTCATTGAGCATTTTGTAAAATAGGAATGTAGTTATAAAACTAAGTAACCAACACAAAGAGTTATAGACTTCAGCAAAAAACATTGTACAAAGAAAGATATAAGCGTATTTTAATATTTTATTTACATGTGTATATTAGTCTACATCATCAGAATAAACTATACTGTCTTAACTAACCTTTAAGACACAGTTATTTTGAAATAAGAAATAATGGTAAAAATCTTAGGTGTGATAGTATAAAGGAACTAAATCCTCCTTATAATAACAAGAAATCAGTAGACAATGATTAAAGTGAAAAATCAAGAAATAACATCATGAACACAGTACTTTGAAATACATAGCTAAATGTACAAATGTTTGCATCCAGAGATCAACAATGAAGATAGAGACTGATAAGAGACTACTGTTACTGAAATATGTTTTTAATATCATTTGGAGATAGTGGTAGTGCATGCCCACAGGAGGCTGAGGCAGAATGATCACAAGAGCCCCGTAGTTTGGGGCCAGCCTGTGGAAGACCACATCTCTCAAGAAAAAATAAAAGCACAAATACAATTTGATTTTCATCTTTGTACCAAAATAAACTTGATAGGAACAACTTTTTAAAGAACACTGAGAACAAATACATAAATTAATCAGCATCCTGGTTGGTATACAGTAAGTACTGATTAAATGTTATCTATCACCCATCCTTGTTTTTGACAGTTGCTGGAGGGAAGAGATAGAGGTACTTTTCAGATTCTCATTAGAACTCTTTTTATAAACAATTTCTATTACTTTTTGACTCAATTTTTCTTGTCTGGGTTGAGTGGCTATTTACAAAGCCACTTTGGGAAGTTAAACATTAAGCAGTTAAATGCTGCCATGTTACAATTAACAAAAGAAATGTTATTGCTTTTATAATGTTTGAATTTACAGCCTGTTCTTTACCTGAGTAGACATAAGCTATTTTATTTTTGTCAGTTTAATTTTTTTTTTTTTTGATACCAGGAATTAAAATCATGACCTTGTGCTTGTCAGGAAGGCTATGTCACTGAGTTATATCTCCAGCACTTTTTTTTTGAATTTTTAAAATTTTTATTCTCATTAATACATGTTTGGAGGACATAATTTCATTCATTGTGGGGAATGGGTATTTGAATGTACACTTCTCAATTTTTTTTTTCTCCTTTATTTATAAGTCCTTATAAAGTTAGTTATCATAATACAGATTAATAACCAGACTAACAGCTCAAAAGACATATAAAACACATAAGAAATTATATTAAATCAATTTTTTCTCTTTTCTTCTTGTCTGTCTTTTGTTTTGCACTTTACTTGTATATTGTTTTCTGCTGTAAAAAAATCCACATGATATTTAAGCCTGTGTGTCTGATTTACTTTGCTTAACCATATGGTCTCAGGGTGCATCCGTCTTCCTACAAATTACTCAAGTTTATCATTCTTTATGGAGGAATAGTACTCCTTTTCCTAAAAACTTCTGAGTTCTTATGGAAGTCAGCTTAACATCAGTACTATAAATTCACCTGACATCTTCCTCTGTGCTCCCAAAATATATTGTGACCAATTTGAAAAGCTGAAGAGAAAACTCACCACAATTCTAGAATCCATATTCATTAAATAGCTACTTAATGATTTAAAGATGAGATAACTTTGTCCTATTTTCCCCAGTGACCTCCTGGATGTCATAAATATGTGTCAAATTCTGCTTATTTCAAAGTGAAGTGTTAGCAAAGAGTCACATGTACAACAAAATGTGAACAACTGACCCAAACTCAGGAACAAAAGAGCAATCCATGAAGGATGAGGAATGCATTTTATTTGAGACTTGAAAATGTGTTTTTGGATTTAATGAAGATATGAAGAGAAAGTAAGTTGGGAGGGGCAGGGAAATAGGTTAAGCAAAGCCTCAAACATGTGAAAGTAGCCTTATTTATTTTATTTTAATTTTTGAGCAGATGAATTTTGGGGTAAGGGTAAAGATGCTAATAGTGATAAAGGTATATGAATGGATGTAAATTTTAGGATGTCCTAGATTTTAATAAATTATTTCAGTCAAACTTGGGTGGGTCAAGAAAGTACCAAGAACAAACAAAAAAAGTCATTCTTTGGGAGTTTTGCTATACTGAGAGTCACATTTTGAAGTTTTTTGAAGTTTAAAGTTATTCTTTTGCTCTGTTACTTTTTATAAATGTGAACCACACCAGTGTTGGAGTTAAAAGAAAGAGAACTGGGATTTGGGGAATTACTGATGTGTTAGTATGCATAAACAGAGGACTTTTCTAGTTCCAAAACTTTGTTAAAATAACTTTTTGTACTGACATTTCATGTCTCACTTTCTTTGTCTTTGTAAATAATAACTTTAAAAGGTATTTAATATGTTTAGTATTTTAATTTTATTTTTAAAAATAAATTTTAAAAAGCTTTGCTCAACCTATCAGGGTTTTATTGAAGCCTACACTATTTTCAATATTTTTTGAGCATGAGGAAATAAGACATAATAATTTATTTTCTTTATGAAAATTTTGATACCAATCTAAAATTTGACTTTATTTTCCTTGTGATGTTGATGAATTCATAATGATCTCAAGTTTGCCTGGCATTTAGATCTTTACTTGACTAAAAAATTCCAATGTTTTGATCATAAAAAACACCTTCAAAGTGTAAATACCATAGGAGAAAAATAGTATATGGGAATTTTGATGGTAAGTGAGGCTGAGCGCAGATAACATTAAATAATGACTTTTGAAAAAATTCTTATTAGGCACACAGTAAAATAAAAGCTGGCTTCCCTTGATCTGGTCATTTTTGTCAAGATTACTAAGAATGTGAAGTAAAATCACCTGTCCAGGCCCCTCGGCATCTGAAAGATGTCCCTGGACATCCCACCTGCCCTCACCTCAATCATCAGAGCCTCAGACTGAGGAGTAAGATTATATCCTGCATTTATGAAATCCACTAAAACCTTGGCAAAAAAAATCTCTGTCTAAAATGTGTGGGTGAAAACTATTAATTATTGGGTTAATAACTCTTAGTTACTGTAGGCTGATCAGGCCTGTAATCTCCCAAATTGAAATGATTTTAGGGCTCCAGGAAGGTTCAACCCTCTCACAGAATTCAAGATTCTCTGGGTTAAGACCAAGACTGCCTGGGTAGCCCATATTTGTTAGGTTTTCAAATAAAGGTAGGGGATACTGAAGAAAATGCAGGAATCTGGTCAGGACTTGAGAATCTCTTTAAAGACTTCTCCAAGTAATAATTTATGTTAATTTAGGAGAACCATGTTATCTCCAGGAAGGACTTCCCTGCAGCAGTGAGATCCCTGCACCTGCAGTCTTCTGTAGTTAATTGGGGTTGGAGCCAAAAGTCCTCAGCTGTGGCCTTATCTTGTCCTTAGTGGTGTCTCAGGCCAGTACAGGCCTCATTGGGGCTAGTGATTCACAGTGTTTCACTTTCTATGAGTCTGCTGCTCATCTGCAGACAAGGGGCCTAAGCCTTGCTCAAACTCACTTGTAAACAAGAAAAGCCCATTGGTCAATACTAAATCCTGCTTAGAGCTAATTCATAGTGGTCTCCATCAATGAATCAAGTGTTTCTATGTCTCTCCCCCATGTTGGACACAAACTGTATATCCTAATTGTTTAAAGGGATTTTATTATTATATAAAATCAATAAAATAAAAACAGCGAGGTTGTGTATGTCCAACATTGTGTACAGAGGGGTGCTCTTGAATAGTATTCATCTTCTCATCTCCCTCCACCATTCTTTGTCCCATAATATTTGGTCTACTATTCTAAATTTCAGATTTAGCTGCTCTTTGAGTTTATACTTCCAATTTTTCACATTATTGTTATTTAAAAGTTATAGTGCATCTAATAAAGATTTTAGTTATTCCCACTGCACAGAGAAAGAAATCTTCAAAGCCGCCTCACTTGGGTCAGCCTAGAGTACATCAGGATGAATCCCTTGGCCACCATTGCCGCTCTCTGAGTGTCTCAGTGGTACCAGTCCCCCTGGTCACCTTCCCTCCTCCATACCATCAATGAACTGCTTGTGTTCCCTATTTTGCCTCTGGCATTCCCACTGGAACACATGATTTGTCATAATTTCTCTGAAAGTTTCTTTCATTCTCTTGCTCTAAGGGGAGCTCGGTTTTAATTTTAAAAACTTCTATCTTCTGCAGTTCTCTCAAGAGGCTTCATTGTAGCTATCTACTGGGTCAGCTCAGCTAAATTGATACTGTTTCTCAGGATTCCATGGATGGATCATGGTTAAAGTTGGCTGCAGAATAAATTGCTCACATATGGGAAGAGGGAAGAAGAAGCAACTTCTACTATGTTTCAAAGTTCAGTTTAAAAAACCAGTGAGGCAGAGTCTTAACTGATCTGGCTCACCCTGTAGACACGGAGCAGCAACAGGGCCCTCAGTTATTTGAGCTCATTCATAATCATCTCCTTCAGGTCGTCCAAGGTCTGCACTGGATATGTGTGTAGCTCCATAGGGAAAAGATCTAGCTTCTTTTATAGGTACTTGCTCAATTTTGGAAGTGATAAGACATGGTCCTGCGAACAGAGAATATGTGCAGAAGGATGATCACAAGGACAATGGTAATGTAAGCAAAGACTGGCTAAAATAGGTTGGAAAACCAAATCATTGAAGGAATGAAGTTCAAAGTACAGTGATGGGTTGTCACCAAATAGATATTAAAATTGCCAAGGGTACTCTTGTGCGTTTTTGGAGAAGCTGAACCACAAAACCACTAAAGATTTACAAATGTGTGATATTGGCTCCCACAGTGATGGAGGCTGAGAAGTCCCAGAATTTGCAGTTGTTAAACTGGAGAGAGACGAGGGGAAGGTGATGGTGTAACTTTTAGCCTGAGTCAAAAGACAGGAAAAGACTGATGTCCTAGCTAGAAAGAATTCAGGCAGAAAATAAATTCTTTCTTATTCCACTTTCTTTATTCTTTTCAAGCCTTTCATGGAATGAATAAGGTCCACTCACATTGGGAAGTGAAGTATGCTTTATTGAGTCTACGAATTCAAATTTTATCTTATCCATGACACCTTACAGACAGACCCCAATAATTAATTATCTACACATTTATTTAATCCGCATCTCATTGTTTTTTCTGTTATAAACTGAAACCTTAAAGTTGAAACATTTTCAAGTGATTGCATCCCTTTATTCAGAAGCAGTGCCACAGCAATTTTGTGTCCTGTCTGCTAAATTTTTGCCTTCTTTAAAAGATCAACATCAGCCAGGTGTGGTAGTACATATCTGTAATCCCAACACTCAAGAGGCTGAGGCAGGAGGATTACTGTGAGGTTGAGGCCAGCCTGGGCTACATAATAAGCCCCTGTCTCAAAAAATCAGAAGCGTACCACTTCCCCAAAGCCCCAATATCAGTACACAAACATTCTTTTGTCTCTTCCATCTTTAACAATGAGAACTTGTCTTGAGAGTGCATTTCCTTTCCTGCCATTATACTATCTCCCTGTCCCTCTGTATAGAAAAAAATCTAAACATTAAAAATGTTGTTTTTCTAAATCTTGTCTTTCCATTCTCTCAGAACACACTCCAATCAGGTTTCATATCGCATTACTCTAAAGAAAGAATTTCTCTTTCCAAGGTTCCATTTTTTGGGAGGCAGCTTCTTATGGGTATATACTCTTTTTATAAGTTTTATGAGAAGATACACAGACTCCTGTTGTTCTGAAAAGTTCTGTAAAGGGCTTTGTGCAGTGAAGCACCATGGAGAGTGCCCCCTGGGGCAAGAATCACACAGGCTTACTGCTCAGTAGAATGGACCGAAGACTCTAACCTTGGAGTTTTTCTCCTCTCAAGTCTTTTATGTGACCTGCTGGTTTATACTCATCACCTAGTTCTCTCTAAGTTGCCCTGTGGCATTGGAGCTTGGAAGCAAATGCTAGCACTTTATATATCCATGGTTTATCTCTTAAGTCTATGTTCAAACCTAAAGTTCTGGAATGCTTATGATAAATACCTATTAATATGAAGCTGGTACAGCCACACTGTTTTTCTTTCTTATCTTGCTCAATTTTTCCTCAAAGCACATTTCCTACATTATGTCTCTTATTTCTTAGTTGCTGTTTTTGCTTAACATCATGAGTCTCTCCACATTCTTAGTGTTGTTCTATTTTGATCACTGATTATTGTGTTGCTAGTATTGTAAACAAGATCTGGCACATTTATTGGTGATTAATAAATACTTGTTTAAAACTGAGATTTTAAAAAATGAGTTTCTTATTTTATTCTTTCTCAATTCCTACTGCTGGATTCTTCTAATTGTGATGTAGTATGTCAATGGCAAAGTATGAAGTTACCTTTGTGATGTGTCATAAGTTTGAAAAATATAGAGGTAATAATGAATACAGTCCTATCTTGATATTTGAATGTCTTGAAACTCATGGAATTTGCCATCCAACACATTCTGACATGAAAATTTTGTTCCGGTACTAGTAATTTGAATGATACTTAACATGCAAGCTAGAAGTTGTGGGTGTCAACTGCCTTGTGACTCACTACCTGTCTTAGTGATTTTTCATTGCTGAGACAAAATACGTGACACCCACAAGCAAAAGAAGGGAAGACTTATTTTGGCTCAGAGTGTATAGAGGTTTCAGTGCATAATCAGCTGGCTCTAAGGCAAGACAGCATGATATATGGCAGAAGAGAAACAGTCCATGGCAGAGTAGGCAGGAGGAAGGAAGCATCCAGTCTACCTTTCTTTTTGTCTTTTGTGTTCCATCAAAGCTACAAGCCTATTGGTTGGTGCCACCTACACCCAGGGTGGGGCTTCCCTCTTCAGTAATTCTATCATTCACTCTGGGTTAAATCAATCAGTAGACTAATCTAGTTATCCCAGCCATAATCCAGTATCACACACCCGTGATCCAGCCACCTCCCGAAAGCCTCACCTATGAGTGCATGAGACTTTGCAGGAACATCTGGACATAAAGCCATAACATTATCATTTCTGGGATAAAAAAATTTGTTTGGTAATGGTTGTTTTGGATACTTATTTTGCCTCCTGAACCAACTAACAAAAAATAGAAAGGTACCACGGCCTGAGGTCAGTGCTAAAATGGCCCAGATCTTCCTAATGAATTGATTTATTCTCCTCTGCCTAGGAGGAATGAAGATGCTGCTTCTGTGAAATTTGTGTATTTCTCAGGATCTTTTCCTATTCCTCACTTAATCACGGGTCCTGTGTCTATAGTTGAGTCACAGAATAGTTCATCTAAAAAATGCACTGAGCCCAACAAGGAATAAATGACTCTATTCCCAAAAAGCTGCAAAACCTTGCCAGTGTGAAGCAGAATTCAAGAAAGTATGAATGGGACTGAGATAGTGAACAAAAGTCTGGGGTTGTTTGTTTAAGGGTGCCAATGTATAAGGTTGGATGAGGGAAAGGCTACTAACTTGAGATTACTCTCCCAGAATACTAGATTTAGTTCTCTGGAAAGAGTCATAGGAGATAGTGCAAATTCAATGTTAGGATGGCTCTTAAAAGCACAGACTAATCTATGATCTCTACTAAGAGAAGTTGAATTTAGATATTGTTTCCTCAGTGGTCACAAGATGCACTTAAAGGAGAGAAAAGTGCTCAAGCTAGAGTAGGTATGCTATATAAGGCTAGAAAATGTGCCAGATGAATATATTCCATGGCAGGACCACAGCATGCATCATTTGTCAAGCCTATATATAAAATGTGCTGTTGAGAGGGGCACCCAAATCACTAATAGTAATGCTGGTGCTCCTCTCCTCGGTAGGCTAGGACTGAAATGTCAGTTCCCTAGTAGAAATGGAGATAGGATTCTCAAACAATAGAAGCCATCTGGTAGGTAAATTCAATTTTCACACTGAAAGGCAAAGTTATTACTCAGTTGGCAGTAGTAAATAAAGTAGATGATTGTGAGTCTGAGGGTAATTTCTCCAGTTTCCATACCTCATCCAGTTTTGAAGTTGTTGAAACATTGTGTAATATTTCACGTACCAGAAAGAACAATCTGGAGAGACTGTGATGAGTAAACTTGGTAAAAAATTGCATCTTGCCCCAAAGGGACTGATGTGCTTTCTTGGACACCACTGTCCACTAGTGGAAGGGGAATGCACACATATTTCAAGGGCTACTAGACAAAAAAACTGCATTATCACTAACTCCTGGGGAACCAAAATATCATCAAGGGTCTTTGATCAAGTTGGGCTTATGGGGAACAGGTAATAAGTAAAGCCCTGGTCAAGGTCCAGGCACTGTGGAGCCACTAAAAATATACTCAGAAGAGAAGTAAGTGGTAGTTTCCAAGCAGAAGCATTTGATTTTTGTAATGTAAAATTGGTTATTTCAGAAAGGCCAGCTGGAGTCTTAGAAAGTCACTCTCTACTCCAGCCAAGCCAAAAATCAAAACAAAGTTTTATTCCAGAGGCATGGAAATCGGTGATATCCTAAAGGATGCAGGGATGATAGTTTCTATCATTTAATACTAGTAGTTTCTCCACATAATTGACCACTTTGGTGCTTGTGCAAAAACCAAAAGGACCCAAGAAAATGATTTCCGCAAACTCAATAAAGTAGCACAGAATTCCCTGTCGCATCTGCTGTGCCATCTGTGCAGTGCCTTTGCTAGAAGAGATTAGCATGGCCTCAGGTACACAGTGTGCAGTTGTAGATTGGGTGAATGAGCACTTTTCCACTCCTACCAAAGCAGAGCAACACAAGCAGTTTGCTTTTATACAGAGAGGACAATGGGCTTGGTTGACAGCACAAGCTGTCTAACATCAGATGGCCAAACCTTTTTGTGAAGTGAATACGTCTTCCCTGGTGGGACTCTGAGGCAGTCATTAGCATGTGGTACAAGTATCTGCACTTTGTGCTCGTTTTCTTCTGTCTGACCATATGCCTTTAATCCAGACCTGGTGTTGCTCAGCATCAAAGCTCCACTTCTTTCCTTGTTCACCTCTGCTTCTTATTCCCTCTCCCACAGGCACCAATTAGTAACCATCCTGCAGGCTACACTAGTAGCAGTGCTGCTGCTTTACTTCTCTCCTGCCTCGGGGTTTGATGGCTTCCTATTGTTCCTATGTAGAGTTATTCTGCTTCCCAGGAATAATCTATAACAGATATCTTTAAATATCCAGTGATTTTTAAAATGATAAAAGGCTGTATGGAAATTCAGTAATCAATTAGGTAAGCTTGTGTTTTCTTAGTCATACACGCATGAAAATAATAGTGCATATAATATTGAGTGCGTAGGAGATGTGACTTATTTTGCTTATGTTATGAATATGAATTTGAGAGTGAGTTGAGTCAATTCTCTAGTCCAGTAGCGATACACTGCATGCATTTTGGAAACTACTGGATTAGAGATGGCTCACTGTTACACAGATATTTTATATCTAAAGTACCTAATTTTATTACCTTTCATATAAAACATTACTGCACATCACTCACACAATTTACATAAGAGACTCCGTATGGCATTCACATACTACGAGGGAATTCAGGTTCAAATATCATTGAGGATGAAAACAACTGCAAGTTCCCTTGAACCAACACAGCCTGGCAGGGACTGTGAAGACAGTGGCAGCAGCAGAGAGTGAGTAGCTGGTGGGCAGTAGGTCTGGATGATGGGGTCAATCTTGAACAAGAGTGTTACAAGTCAAGAGAAGAATGTGTGCATAATATCATGTTGTGCAAATAGCAGGTGGACTGTGAAATCAACCTGTAAGTTTTATATGTACAAACCAGCAAGGTTAGAGCATTTTATTGACCTTTTATTGACCAGAATAATCCTTCAACCAAGAGGAAGGGCAATATTTAGACATTTTTACATCCTGATTTCCAAATTGAACTAAAAGTAGAAAATATAATTTGGTAATTGATTAAGAAGTAAACATATTTTATACCTTAGATGGATGACTGCTGTAAATTTTATTTGTTGTGCTCATTATTTACACTCAGTTGTGAAGTTGAACTTTTGGTATATAATGTCTCTTCTTTTCTTTCTTTTTTGGTATTGGGAATTGAACTCAGGACCTCACACTTTCCAGGCAGGCACTGTGATGCTGAGCTATATCCTCAGCCCAGTGTCTTTTTCTTCTAACTGGATAGTTCAGTCCCTGAAGTGAAGAATTACAGTTCATGTTTATTTTAAAATTTTATTGTACCTATGTAGTACTATTCAAGTACAAAGCATTCATAAATATTTGAGTGTTCTTTTTTTTTTTTAAACTTGATATTATGAAGTGGGTTCATAAAATGTAATCAAATAAGACAAAGTCAGACCAGGATAGAATTGTTAGCGTTGTTAACGAACAAAAAAGATGCAAGATTTACTTGGAAAATATGTAGTGTACCTGTAAATATTGCTCTTTTGAATAAATAAGCATGCTTAAAACACCAAAGATACATTTATAGTGCTACTTAGTTTCAACTTTTGAGAGAAACAATATAGAATAAATTCCTAAAAATTATTAAAAGGAAAACAGTGCTTATCTTTAAAAAGTGTAGAAAAAGAGGTAAGCTTTTTTTTAGGAATTAGATTGCTCAAATCTAAAGAAATGCTAAAATCAACCTCAGCAGGTACTTGGTTGTATAGTCCTGATGCCACATCATAAGCAGAGGCAGTCTCGGTTCAAATTACTCTTGATAATTTTTTCAAACACATAAAACACTTTTAGTTTTGTTATGTAGTACTGGCTAGTCTTGAACTAGCTCTGTAGTCCAGGGTGGCCTCCTATTCACCGGCCTCCTTCTTCAGCCTCCCAAGTGTCCTAGGATGACAGGCATGCCCTCCCATGCTTGGTTTCCAAATTACTTCTGTGAATGTCCAGGTGCTCAAGATTAGCTTTACTTTTCATCTGTGTCCTACACAAGAATGAGAAAGAATTAATATTTGACATCTTATTTTACTAGATGCTGACATGTATTTCCCAAAGTTACATGTATGGGATTGCTGAGCAACCACTGTACATCCTATACTGTCTTAGAAAACATGGAGAAAGCAAAAGTAATTGTTCCAGTAGCTTTATAAAATAATCATAAATCTAAATGAGCACAAATGAAGCAACTAGAGAACACAATTACTAAATTTTATGAACCTCTGATGAGGAGAGAGTAATATGATAATAGGAGGCTTCTTGGGAAATTAGGCCTAAGGCAAAGAGGGAATTTGAATTAAGATGTGAATTCTGAGAAGGATTTTAAAAACAATTCAAAAATTTTGGATTGTATAACTGCATGCAAATATTTAAAATCTCGGTGAAGTACATATAATTGAATTTACAAGAGAAAAGAGAGAACACGGAGCAACGTCAGTCACTTTAACATTTACAGGAAAAGTCAATCAATATGTACTTAGAAATAGATTCCTGAATCTCAGGAGTATCTTTAATGGAAATAGTAATTCACACTGCTTGACAACAATTATCTGAACATTATGCATATATGACAATTTACTCGTCTCTTTTTACTTGGGCAATATAATTAATAATAAAATTTATTCAGGGTTATCAAAAAATACCACATAAGCTCTTATCACTTTCTTAGATCATTTTTACCTCTCCCTTTTCTTTTGCTCAATATACAGAGAGGAATATTTTGGACAGTGTTCTGTAAATCTTTTTTTTTTTTTTTTTTGGTTTTTCTCCGGTACCAGGAACCGAACTCACGACCTTGCGCTTGCCAGGCAGGCGCTTGTAAATCTTAAAGATAGTTTCCCATTCTGTATTTCTGTCTTGAAATGATTTATTATGATTTGCTACTTTTTTTTGAGATAGGGTCTTGCTATGTAGTTTAGACTGGGCTTGCCCTCACTATGTAACTCAGGCTGGCCTCAAACTCATGGTGATCCTCCTGCTTTGGCCTCCCAAGTGCTAGGATTACATGTGTGTGCCACCACACTTGGCTTGATTTGTTATTCTTTTACCATGAAAATTTTTGATGGTTTAAATTTCTGTGCTTTGTGCAGGAATTATTTAATTTATTGAAGTCATTGTTTAAAGTAATATATACTAAAAATACAAATTTTTGAAAAGAAAGTTGAAAAAAGTGCAAATTTCAAAAGAAATTTTGAAATTGGAAATTTCAAAAAATACAAATTTCAAAAGAAAGTTGAAAAAAGTGCAAGAAGTCATTCATTCTATCATAGGAAGATATGCAAGTAACACTGGGTGTTTTCTGGGGTTTCCTCAGTTCTCCCTGTCATAAGACCATCTGTGCATATTGTTTACCATTGTTCCTTATGTACATTTTATCATGCTTTTCTCTACATTAGCTTTGTGTGTGTGTGTGTTGGGGGTGCTGGGTGAACCAGGGCCTTGAGTATGCTGGGCAAGCCATTACACTTTTAGGTCATTATAAATGCAGACTGGTGAAACCACTGTGGAAATCAGTTTGGAGATTCCTCAGCAAACTAGATCTAGAGGTCCCATTCAACCCAGCTATGCCCCTGCCGGGTATTTTCCCAGAAGATCTAAAAACATCATATCACAGTGATGTATGTGCACCTATGTTCATAGCAGTACAATTTGTAATTGCTAAAATGTGGAAGCAACCCAAATGTCCATCCACTGAGGATTGGATAAGAAAATTGTGGTACTTTTATATAATGGAATATTACTCAGCTGTAAAGAAAGATAAACTCGAGGCTTTTATAGGTAAATGGTCACAACTAGAGACCATACTCATAAGTGAAATAAATCAAACATACATGTGCAAGCACCGCATTGTTTCTCTAGTGTAAAGCCTGAAAGAGTTAATTTAAACTAGGAGATATGATAGACATTGTGAATTGTTAGGAAAGAACTCAAAGGTAAAGGGTAACTGGGATATGGGAAAAGAGAAGGGAAAGAAGGAGAAAGTTTGTAGGTATGTATATGCAGGATAGTTAACATGGCTGTTCTACTGTCTTGTATTTCCTTGCTGAAAGAAACTGTCAATGAGTCCTTGGTTGATCAGCTTTGTATGTCTCTATCTGTTTTCATAAGAAACCACTTTGAAGATATCAATATGTAATACAACAAGCATTGTTAATTCCCTACCACTCTGTTTGTAACTCTGTATTGTGTGTACTGTTCTTTTGCTATTTTGTAAAATGTTGTCTGTTAATGTTTTCCTCCTTTTATTTTTAAAATTAAAAAAATAAACTCTTTATAAACATTCTTTTAATGAATGAGTAAAAATATTTCACTGAGAACATATACCATAATTTAGATTAGTACACTTCATAAAGTTGAAAGGCCAATTACACAAATAGTTATGAATGTTCACTAATGGTTTAAACATGATTTTTAATAAATTTTACTTTTAGTACATGTTTATAGTATGTAATGATTACAAATTCATCATGGTCAGACATTAATTAAAAGAACAATCATTGAAGTACTAATATTCAACTTCTTTTTCTTAATTTATTTTTAATCACAAAATTACCAGTAAAGACTACTTTGTCTTTGCTATGTGTCTTAGAAAATGCGACTAGGTATGTAAGATTCTTGGATTTAAAGTGAAATATGTAATTCATAAAATTTAATAGCTCATTTAAGTAATTATTAAAAGAATTTAATTTCCTGTTTTCAAAGCCAATGTAAACAAAATGAGGGACTATGTATTCAGTTTTTATTCTTAGTATATGAAGAACCCTGAATGATTTAATAGCACATCAATGATTGTATATACATCTGTGTTAATCAGAATAAACTGTGTGCTGCCAGAAAAAAAATCATCCCTTCAATCTCAGTGGTTTAGATCAACAAAGATAAATGTCTTATCACTATAAATGTCAAAGGAAGGGAGGCTTGGCGTCAACAGCTTGTTGTCTTTCTTCTAAGATACAGACTAATCAATAAAGCTTAATCTATAAGATATTGCCCAAAAGAGAGATCCTCTAAGCCATGGGGAAGGTTTGTTAGTTTTCTTAGTACTAGAGATTGAACCCAGGGCCTTCACACTGACCAACAACTTGAGCCCTTTTCTTTTTCCTTTTTTGTTTTTGAAACACACTCTTGCTAACTAAATTGTTCAGGCTGTTATCTTCCCACTAGTTCTTAAAAGGTCTGTTTGGAAGAACCTAATCCTGTTGGTACCTTGATCTTGAATCTCTGTCCTGTCCTCTGAGAAGGTAAGTTTCTGTCATTTCAACCACCCAGATTTTGCAAGTTTATTATGGTAGCCCTAACAGACTAATAAAAATCAAGTATGTCATCTGTTCATGAAAGTTGCCATAAATATTTACTGATTTTTGTAGCACTGTGGAGCTTAACTTGAAAATAGGTAAGAAAGAGGACAATGGGGGACGGGACAAGCAGCAGGAAAACATGGTTATAATTTGGCTAATATCATCTCATCTAGAATTCCTTGAAAATTTAGATGCAAAAGTATACGTGTGTACACAAATATATTATTCATTATATTTCTTCAAAGCTTTCAGTGTAAAAAGCAGTGACAATTTTCCTAGTTAGTTAATTGATTATATGTATTCATTTGCAGAATTTGACTTACTCTACATTGGAAATGTGATGTTAAATTATAGGAAACATTTTTTGTTCCCATCCTAGAAAATTGTAAAACAAATCAAAAGGGAGGATATAACCCTATCAGTAGATAGAGGCACATTTATACCTTGATCAATGGAACTGGAAAATTTAAATTTTTAGCACAAGATAGAAGATGCTCCTTAGTTTAAATCTGCGGTGGCTTGGGCTCTTGTTGGTTCTCTTCTCCCATGAGCTGAACCAAGAAATCATCAGACCCAGGCAGCAACCTATTGGAAGAAATAGTAAAACTCCGTGGCAATACTGACCAGAGCCAGTTCCAGCTTGAGGAAGAAACCCCTTTGCCACAGTCCCCAGGCCTTTGACCTTGACCAGTTAGTTTAAAAGACCTGCAATGCTTTTCCTGGTGTGGAGAAGAGTCCCAAACTGAGCCTTTATTTCTCCTCAGGAAGAAGAGATAAACAGTTGGGAGAGTCAGTCACTGCCTGAGTATCAGTATAAAAAGACCAACTTGTTCCCTGATAAGACAAGAGAATTTTCTTCTTCAATTGATGTCAATCCATATATTCACAAAAGTGTTAAATTTCAGAAGAAAAGTACCAACAAAATTAAAGTCTTAAGCAATTTATTTTGGGGGAATCATCCTCAAAGGAAACACAGATGATGCTCAGATAAATGTTGTCTTACAGGATGTACAAAAGAAAAACTTACCATTGCATGTTTTCTATATATTTATTTTTAAAACCTAAGTTAAAAAGAACTGTCACTTGTGACAGGGATACACTAACCATCCTAAGAACTATACAAACTTAAAAGCTCACTATATTAAAAAATGTGTTTAAAAAATATCAGTGAACACTTTCTTAAAGTTCAATATCTGAAGATTTACTAGCTTTTGTCATATGGGTACCATATTCCTTAGAAAAACATTAATAAAAATACCGTAATGTGTTAAAGTCTGCACACTCTTAACCCCCAAACTATACAAAAAATTAAAGTATAACAAGCAAAGGAATATAATATATTAAGAAGTGGCACACGTGTTAGTTGATTTATTTTGTAAGAATTATTGTCAATTTTGATTATATTTTTACACTGAATTAGTTATTATTGTTTCTAAAAAAATTCTTTCAATGATTTTCTTGTATAACAGCAATGAAACGTATTTGAATAATCACACATTACTTAGTCATTCTTTGAGTACAGGTTGTATTTTGGTGTGGTAAAAACTTCACTTTATTCAAGATAGCACTTCTAAGTAGGAGCAAACAAGTGTTGTAGTAGTAATTTTAAAGATATCTTTGAAACCTTGATGTACAGGAAGCAAAAACAAAAAAAAAATTATTATGTTGTAAAAGTTCCATTCTACTGAGCTCTAGACGTGTATCATACTAAATTACCCCTTGTTAGAATAGTCTAATTTGAAAGAAATTCATTCTGAATCACTTAAAATCTATCCCGGGAAGAGAATTAATGTAACAATGTCATCTAGACTATCAGAGTGCATATATTCTATTAATGCTAATTACATTTATAAAATGCAAATTAGTTGCTTCTCTTTGACTCTATATATTTATGTTATAATGTGCAAAATTTAAACAAAAGCAAAAACACTTAAGCCAATAATCTTCATGTAAAATTCAAAGGGTTCATTATTTAATTGCTATTGTAATGACATATATATATTCTGTAAAGGTCAAATTTTCCAGTTTATTTATTTATATTTTTTCTTAGCTCTGTAAAAATGAAAGCATCTGTACAGGGTAAAACAATTCCTGATCTTGAAGTTTATCACGAGAAATTGAAAAATCTCTCTTGGAATTTGGCTCAGAGACTGAAAGATAAACTGACAGATGGGAAGAACAATATTGGTACTAATTAAGCAAAGCAAAAATGACATTACTTAAAAATTATCTCAAATGCTGGCTTCACTGTATAAGCCCCATAGAAAGGGCACAGGGAAACTACGGAGTACTAGCTCTATATCTGGAGGATGATTTGGATTCTGGTGTTAGCCTTTTTGCCACGTGGATAACCACAAGTAAGTTTCTCAACATGTTTAGGCTCATCTACAGAGTACAGTTAATAGTCCTAGGACAATTTAAGCCTTCAGGTTTTGCACAGTGCTCGACTGCATGATAATTGCTCAATAAAATTAACTGTAAGTGTCTGCTATGGTGTGAATATGTTTTGTTCCCAGGAGAAAACTCATATTGAAGCAGGGTTGGGAGGTGGGGCCCAGTGGAAGTATTTGGATCATGGGGGTGGAGCCCTCATGTGTGGATTAGCGCTTTCTCATTTTAGTGGGTTCACACTCTTTTGGGTTAGGTAGCAAGACAGCAGGTTGTCAGGAGGTAAAGCTGCCTCTTGGTTCTGTCTCTTTTGTGGATCCTTCCTTGCTCTTCTACTTCCCTCAGTGAGAAGAACAAGCATGCGACCTCACTAAAGTCCCATGCCAGCCCCATGGGCTGGGACTTTCTAGGCTCTACAAAGATGAGTCACAATAAATCTCTTATCTTTATAAGTCACTCAGTCTCCATTACTCTGTGATAGCAACAGAAGACAGAACTTTGACAGCATAATCATTACTCAATGAAATCAGTGATTATTGTGGTATAGCAGAAAACCATGTGTAAAGAGACACCTATGAATGCAGTAGTTGGCTATTAGTAGTTTATAAATATCAAAATATTTACTTTGGAGAAACTAAAAAGAATGAGGAACACATGTCCAAGATAAGTTTTTTCACTCCAATTTCATGAAAAAGCGTATGCATTATAAAGACCCTGAGTTTACCTGTTCCCCTCAAGTAGTCACAGCCTACTTTATTTGCTGGTTAGGTGATGTTAAGGAAATCACCACATCTCACCAAAACTCTGTTTACTAATACATAAAATGACAATAAACATGCAACTTCCTTATGCGGAGCCCTTGAGATGATTTCATGAGCGGTCCCACATGTGCTGCCTTGTCCAGAACAATGATTTGCCAGCATTAATTCCTTCGTCTTCCCTCCATAGAAGGGGTTCTGTCATTACTTGTCTCTAAAGTATTATAGACTTTTATTGCTTGTGAGAACACTTCACTGCACAATTTACCTTATCTATATAACACCTCCTCTTTGAATGATTAGTCTGAAGTTGGTGTTCCCCTTTTGAGTCTCTAAAGCAAATATTAGATCTTGGGGTGATGTGTACATTTTCCTCAGAGAAAAAGGAATTCAGAACAGAAAGAAAAGAAACAAAATGAAAAACAAGCCCCAGTCTTATTCTTCTTCTCAAAGATTGTTAAAAAGACATTTAAATGTGAAAGTGTTCAAAGATGAAAACAATATTTGTATTGTTACAAATGTTATTAGGTCATTTTAGGCTTTTGAAATATATGCATGTAATATAAGTATCTTAAATATGTGAAATGTAGAGTTCTTAAGGGAAATGTGGTATCATGTCACTGTACTTAAATTCATAAACCATGGACTGTACTATGAGAATGTCTGTCCTGTTTGGATTCCAATAGGCAAGTACCACACTTACATTTTTTTAAACTGATGTCTTAACACAATCTCTCTCTCTCTGTCTCTGTCTCTCTGTCTCTCTGTCTCCTCTTCAGAAATATAATAGAAAAATAGAGAACTGACTAAAACCCTAGGCAACAATTTGGTACCACTGTTTAAGAATGTCTTTCAGAAAATGGAATGAAAATTATTCTAGAACAGGGAAAATGAGAGGCTTTTGATCTGAACCTCAGTTCAAGGGGATATTAACTTGGGAAGGTTTTTTTAAAAAAGAGATCTTTTATCTATCTAGAAGCAAGAATAATTTGCTTTGTATATTTGTGAGTGTGTGTGTATAGATATGTATGTATATGCATATTACACACTTATGTATATTTTCTGGATAATTGCTAATGCTTAAAATAAAGCAAAATCTCCAAAAGCATATTATATTTGTTGTATTTTCATCTATTTTTCTTTTGGCCTAACACATCAAAAGTGAGAAATGCCCTTGAATTCCCTGATAATTCCTTGATGAACGATCAACTTTGTTGATGAAAAACAATTTGACTAACATGTCTTTGGGACTTTTGATGAGGATGTGTCATGAATGATTCTTTTCTCATCATGGCTCTTTGGGGTTCTCCATGCCTCAATTATATGTATTTTAAGCTCTTTCCCCATGTTTAGAAAGTTTTCTCTATTATATCAGTGACAGTGTTTATGTTCTTTGTGCTATTTTCTAATTTTTCACTAATTCCAATTAATCTCAGGTTAGTCTTCGTGTCATCTACCAGCTAATGGATTCAGTCTTCAAGTTCTCTTGCTGCATTTAAAGTATTTTTGAGTCATCGGTTACTGACATCAGCTCTTTATTTCAGTTCTGATACTGTTAGTTGTTTCTGCTGCCTATACTTTCAATGGAATTTTCAATCTCTTGGATTTTTGTATGGTACCTTTTGAGGACTCTAATTGTTGCTAAACTTGTCATGCATGTTTTACATCATTTTGTTTAGCTCAGCTACCCTTTTGGTAGTGTTTTCTGTAAACTTGATGATTATTTTATTAAGTCCATTATCTGTTTATTTATATCTTTACTGAATTCTCTGAGCACCATATTGATCTTTTTTTAATCTCCTCTCTTATCATTTGGAATAATCCAGTTGTTTGACTGGATTTCCTCTCCCTTGATGTCCTATGGATCAGTGTTGGAGGTTTGGGGTGTCTTTGGAGGCAATTTGTTGCCATATCTTCTCATGTTTGGTGTGTGTGTGTGTGTGTGTGTGTGTGTGTGTGTAGTGAGGCACGGGGGTTGATTATAGTGGAAGACATTTTTGGCAGTATAGTTAGTGTCTTCTTTTCCGTGATGTACACTGGATGTGCTTAATAACTAGCTTAATTGCTAGCATTTGCCTATGTCCCAACATACAACCACCTCCATTACTTTCAGAGGGAAGGATACAGTGTCATTGGCCCAGCACCCAGTTCTATAGGCCACTGTATTATTAATGGCACAATGGCAATCCAGATATTGGTGTACAGAACAAGAAAACAATAGCAAAGCTATGCTACCCTGGCAGTGACAACAAAATCAGCAATAATAATAGCATCAAAGACAAACAATATTAATGTACTATAAGAACCAATAATGTACCTACCCATAACATTGAAGAGATCTACAATTATAGTGTAAACTCAAGACAGGCAATGTATTGATGTGCAGTAAATATCTACTAATACAACTACACTAAAAGTAGAAAAGTATTCAAAAGTAATAACGTAGAATTAACAAACTAATGATGAATAAAACTTAGTGGTTATATGAGTAAAGATAGAGGATGGGAGTGAGGAATGGGAAAAAGAAATAAGTAAATTGAGAAATTAAGCAACAGAAAGGAAAAAGGAGGAGAGAGAAGTGAGACAAAGGATCGTATTCAGGAATAGGAGGAAATTGATAGAACAGATGAAACTAACAGAAGAAAATAAGAAAGAGAAGAAAAAGGAAAAATAAGAAAAGAAAAAAAAAAACTAAAAGAAAAAGATTAAAGAAGAAAAAGGATTAATAACCTAAGCCAGTAATAAGTGACCTGAGCCAGTTATAAATAAATGTATAATATTACAAGGTTACATATATGAATATTCATTTCTTCTCTAAAAACTTAGGTAAATTTTAAATATTTGATCTGAGAGTTGAGGTGAAGCAAAATTTTAATAACTTGAATAGTAATAAGGTAGTTTAAAATTTTCTTTGAAAAAGAGACATTTTATTCCTAAAGAACAATAACAAACTTTAAAATAGATTTTAGTTTTTAGAGCAGTTTTAAGAAATGAAGGGGAAAACAAGAAATGCATCAAAAAATTCCTCTCTATTTAAAAAATAGTGATTTCTTTACAGGATTTGCCCATCTTGAAACCCAGGAAGTCATGTTTTTCTTGGCCTATCTCCTCTGCCAGTTCCAGAGTCCCCTCCACAGTCACTTCAGGCTTGGGCAACTGTCCAAACTGAGGATTATCTTTGCTCACATTGATAGATGTAGAAGTAATCCAGCCACTGATCTCTGTGTTGGACATCTGTAGCAAGGCGGTGGTTCAAGCAAATCGCTGGAGTTAATGCTAGCAGTTCCAGTTCTGACTGTCTCTGAAAGCCACACATGAATTACCTACCTGGCTTCTTGCTATGTAGGGCAGGGGCCTATGTTCTTCCCAGCCTGAGTTTAAACTCAGGGGGATATGTCTACCCTGCTTCTTGTCTGTGACTCTCTTGTGGCCATCTCTCACCCAATCACTGTGGAAAGGTAGCACTGGAAACTCTGAAGTGAAATTTTTCTGCAGTTCTGTGGTTCAGCCTCAAACAATTAGCACCTTCCCGAAAGGGCTCCTGATTAAAGTCTCTCAAATACAGGGGTTGCTGCACTGGATTTCTTTCCCAACTCTAGCCTGCCATATGGAAAGGGTCACTTCCACTGTAAAACTCAGGATGATTTTTGCTGATAATATCCTTGGGTGCTTCTTGGAGCTAGCACTGCTGGCTCGGTCTACCCTTTCTCCCTGGCCATGATCTGTCAATGCCTGAGATTACTGTAGGCAGCTGTTCAGCATCCTTGGACAGACAGAAAGTTTGTGCCATAGTTTGTGGGACACAGACCACAAACTGCCACCTGCCCTGGGCACTGTGAGCCAGTTTTAAATAAATTTACAATATTATGATATCTTTTAAGCGAATGTCCACTTCCTCATAAATACTTACATAAATTTAAGATATTTGATCTCTGAGTTGAGGGGAAGAAAAGTTTTAATAGTGATAAGACAGTTTAAATTTTCTAAAGGAAAAGAATGTCATTTTTCCAAAAATAATGTCTTTAAAATAGATTTTATTTTTTAGAGCAGTTTTAAGTTTTCAGCAAAATGAAGTGAAAATTGTGAGTTCCCATATGCCCCAGGTCCCTGTATCCACACGCACTGTTCCTGTTACACTGACACACCATTATAACTCAGAGTCTATAGTTTATACTTGATGTTATGCATTCTGTGTTTTGACAGATATGTAATGACATGTCATATCATACAGAAGAATGTTTCATTACCTAAAAAAAATCCTGTAGTATGCTTATGCCTCCCTCCCCAAATTTTGCCAATTATTGATCTCTTTTGCTATCTTTATGATTTTGTCTTTCACATACTTAGAGTTATAAGCATATAGTATATTTTAATGTATTTTATCTTTTAATATACATTTCATTTTCCTCTATGTCTCTCCAAGTTAAGTGGGTATTTTTTAGTATCATAGTCCATTCAAGTTTCTGACTGTACTGCAATTTATTTGTGTACTTACCAGAGGACATCTCAGGTCTTTTAAGTTTGGGCAATTATGTATAAAACTGTTACAAACAAGTACTTCTGTGGACATAAATTTTCAATTCATTTGGGTAAATATCAAGGAGTATGATTGTTAAATCACATTATAGGAGTATATATAGCTTTATAAGAAACTGCTAAGCTGTTTTCTATACAATTTTACATTTCCAACAGTAAAGAAAGAGAATTCCTTTTGTTCCACAACCTTACCAGCATGTCATGAGTATTTTGGATTTTGGTTATTCTAAGAGTTTTGTGATGGTTTTTAACTTGTCTTAACTCATATTTCCCAGATGACATATGATATTTTGTGTATTTTCCTATGCTTATTTGCCACTTGAACATCTTCAGTAATGTGTTTTGATATTTTTCTTATTTTAAATCCAGGTGTTACATAACTCTTTGTTAAATTATAAGATTTAAAATTTAAAATCTAAAATTTTTTTGGTATATTTTGGTCTTTTATTGGATATTTCTTTTGCAAATATTTTTTCCCATTCTGTAGTTTGTCTTCTGATTCTCTTTACGATATTGTACACAGAGCAGGAGTTTTTAATTTTAATAGTATTCAGCTTCTCAATATTTCTTCCATGGACCATGCCTTGGTTGTTTCAACTGCTTCAATATCTCTTAAGAAGCTTATTATCTTCAGGGTGAAATGATATTTTATTATTACTTTCTGGTCTTAACTCATTTTCTCCTCTGTGTTCTGGGGGAATTTGTGCCATGTATTTACCTTTATTAATTAATTCCCTTCAGGGTCAGATCTATTTATTTGCCTCCCTCATATTTTTAATTCTACATCTGAGTTTTTCATTCTCTACACAACTCAGATGTTCTATTTTCAAACAGGAGTTTCATAGAAAAATCTTTACTTATATGTTTTAAATATGGAAGATACTTTGTAAATTTTTTTTAAATTATGTATTTAGAGTAGATAAATCCCCTGGGTCTCCAGAAAGACCACATCTACTAACATGAAAAATATTTTTAAATAGGCACTATAATTTTTTTTTCTTCTTTTCTCTAACCATGTCTGTGCTGGAGTAGAGTTATCCTATACTCTGGCAAGAACTGTAGGAACTATCACCAAGAACTATCACCAAGACATTTGAGTATTACTCAAAACCCAAATATTTACTAGAGGGTCAATTAGCTGTGACTTTCAGGGGGAAAAGGCTGTTGGAGCCTAACAATTAATACTTTGAAACAAGAGAGAAGAAAATGGACATCTAGTTCTTGGCAGAATCATAATCATGAGTCACAAATCTGCAAAGATAGGGACGGTATCATTAGGGACAAGGTCATGGCGGCACTGATCTTCATTTTGAAGCAATTTGTTCTTCACGCATCTGCTCCAACTTTTTGAGCACAGAGGTACAAGTACAGTGTAATGTAATCCTTGACTGCTCTTCAACTCTGTGTGGGTGTCCTTTAGGAAAACATAATTTTTCTTTCTCACATAAATAAAATCTCTTTCAGGTCATTTGTTTTCTTCTCTCTAGGGAATAAAAGCAAACCAATAAATTCTGTTTTTTCCACTATGACTATTATAGTGTAGTCTTCAGTTTTGCATTTCTACCTGGTCTCATTATGAATTCATTTACCAGAAATACTTCAGATTTCTGATATGTAAATGACATTTATTTTCTTTTGAGTTGATAATATGTATTTTACTTATGAGTTGTTTTTCCACTTTATAGTACATTATTTTGCTGATACCTCCATCTTTCTGCCAAATCTAGATTTTAAGTATTTTTATTTGCTATAAAATAAAATTACAGGCTTACTCTATGGAAAAAAGAGCAATTTATTTTGCTTGTTTCTGAATGAGAATTTTGCAGAATGATATTGTAAATAATAAGTCCTAAGTTAGAAGTAGAATTGCCCAAAATATGATATAGTGTTCTGAAAAAAAGTAAATTTTCAAAAAAGCATTAGAAAGCAAGAGAAGAAATATAATCTATGATAAGTGAACAGACATTCAGGAAATTTAGAAGGTCAAAGACTTCAAAGATAGAGACAAAGTCATGGGGCCACTTGCTGACTTTAAGAAGTTTCTACCAGACTAGAAGCAGTTTCCAATAGAAATAAATAGATGTGTTTCTAAAGTCCAAGTGAGAAAAACTTCACTCCCTCATAATCAATGTTAGTATCTTCCATGGAAACTGAGAGTTGAAAGCAAGATAAATTAGTGCAAAAATTACTTTAATAATGCTTAGGAATTAGAATAGTGTCCTAGCCTTAACTAGAGCTACATACATGGCGGTTATCTGTAATTTACTGCAATTGATTCTGATTAGAATCTGTTCACTCGTTTCCTCATGTTGTGCTTTCAGATTGTTGATTCAGTAAGTTCAGTAAATAGAATGGGTATTGTGAGAAAAGGTGAATTGAGAAAAACCCAGATTTAAATTTTTTTCTAAAGAAAGAACTTTCCTATTTAGTACCTTTGAATGACAGTAGATAAGAACGAATCCCAAATAGAATGCTGCTAGAATGCAAATAATTTGGTGGTCCTTAAAAATAGTCTACCAAAAAATGTCTACTGATGCTTTTTCATCGTCTTCTCCGTGGACTTTATTGAGTCACTTGTTAAATCAAATGTATGCCTCTTTTCTGAATCCTTTCCCAATATGCCTAGCTCTTAAGCTGTTTAGCCAGGTCTGTACACATACCCTGGTCTGTTCTCAGCTGCTTATAGTAGGAAGCTTACTTCTCAAATGTCAATGAAGTGACAATCAGCAGAAGGGTAAAACCATGAATTTAAATATTCAAAAACTAATTTCTGTATACAAAGGGAATGATGTATTTTACATAATGGACAAAAGAAAACAGTGTTGAATTATTAACTGCCCTCTCAATGACCATTTAAGTATAGAACAATTGAGATTCATACAGTCAGTGTCTACTGCATTGTCAAGAAGTTTGCTGTCCTGGGGGTAAATCAGGAAAGGAGAAAACTATGCCGTGAAAAAGTTGGCTGCTTCTAACAAACCAAAATAACAAAGAGAAAAAATAATTTTTAAAAATCTCACATAATTTTTGTCTTCAGCCTCTATTCAGGCAAATCCAAGGTAATGTCTCAGAAACACCCTGGCTAATCTGAATAGCTCATATGTGAGTTAGGAGTGGGTTGAAGGTCTCTATGCAAATGTTAGTAATGAAAAATAACTTATAGATTTTTAGTGGCTTAACTATGAATACATTATTGAACATTAAATATAAACTAAGAACCTTTTGTGGTTTTGTATAATCATTTTTTCATGCACTGGTTATAACTATTTGATTCTAAAATTGGTGGTTTTTTTTTTGCAATTTTAAGGTACCAGGGTACCATTTTTTTGTGTGGCAGTAGAGATTAAGCCCAGGGCCTTCCACTATGGTACTAAGCTTCCTAGCTTTTTTTTTTTTTTTTTTAATATTTTTCATTTGGAAATAGTGTATCACTAAGTTTTTAAGTTGCTCAGGCTAAGCTTGAATTTATGATCCTTCTGCCTCAGCCTCCCAGAATACTCAGATTACAGGAGTGTGTCACTCTGACTAGTTCACATTAATCTACGTAAGTTTCTAAGGTACAGAGTCCATAGAATTGCTTTGAATACTAAGGTTCTGTGTAGTCTCACAAAAAATGTTTCAATTATAAAGAAATTCTCTAGGGTAAGGTAATTTTAAAGGGATTTTTTGGACATATTAAACTTGTTCCAGAGGGAAGTATCTGCCAATGTGAGGCCCTGGTGAAAAACATACTATCATTAAAAAATAGTAATACTTCAGTTCATGAACATCTCTGTTTCAAAATAATTTGGTTTGCAAGCAAAAGCAGTCAGCAAAGTTTTGCTTCCCTTCACAAACTGCATCCGGTTGCAAATAAGACCAAGGCCATGTCTTCCCCTCACAAACACAAATGCAGCCATCTTTCCCAAAATTAAAAACTAAATTAAGTTTGTACGTGAAGGCATGATGGTACAACTTCCAAAACAACAGTGATTTCATTACAGTTCATCTCAGTAACCACAATATGACACTCTTTGACTGCATAAATTGTGTGTGTGGCATTGCCCCTAGGAAGAAAAGGAGGCATATACTAAATTTACAAACTCAAAATTTCCCTCAGGCAAAAATTTGATGTATATCATTATTTTCACAACATTTTTCTTTTGAGAGTGGCACTATAATAAAGACATCATAAAACACCTGGATTAAACTTATTCAGTATGGTTTGCATGTCTTCTTAATATTCTGCATTAAACTAGCAGCCGCTGAGTGGACTGCGACAGTGTGAGCACTTGCTTGTGGATGTCAAAGTTCTGTAGAACTTAAATCCACAAGAAAAACAACCAAGTTAGCACAGAAGTTAAAGAGACAAATAACTCATTCATAAAGTATCTTCTGGTTTGATCTTTAATACCAAAATGATACAGGTTACTTTAAGTGTGTCTTGATGGAAGATGTTTAGAGATGAAAGTTATATGTGAATTTATTTTTCTTTTCTAAACAATAGGGTTTTACAATTCAATATCAAGATACTAAATGCAGTTTTTTTTCCGGTACCGGGAATAGAATCCACAACCTTGTGCTTGCCAGGCAGGCGCTGTGCCGCTGAGCTAAATCCCCAGCCCCTCTAAGTTCATTTTTATGTAGCAAAACTTTGATCAAATTTTACTGAATGTAAAATTTTGCAATCAGGAATGGTTTTTAATTATTGTGAAGTGGACTGAGACCATTTAAAATTAAAATAATCTTTATGATTTTTTAAGCCAAATTGTAGGGAAGTCAGAAAAGAAATCAGCTGTGGCCCAACATCTCCAAGTAAGCCAGGTGTGATGGCTTTCACCTGTAGCTCCAGCTACTCTGGATGCTGAATCAGTAAGATTGCTGGAGCCCAGGAGTTTGGGGGCCAGCAGGGGCAACACAACAAGCCCATATCTTAAATAAAAAAATCAAACCTATAACATCTCTGAGAAGATATAATAAATTTTTCCTCCTTTTCTCTGATGCCCAGACTGAGGTGCATAAACTTTCTGCTTTTTCCTTCTACAAGATACTCCATTTGCTTTTATCCTTATTGGAAAAATGGAGCCCTCTGGTGTCCCACCTTCAGCATTTTTGCTCTGATAATGTGACACAAAATAATGATGGAAGATTCCTTAGATTCAGTGTGAAGCGGAAGGTTGTTTAGGAAGTCTTCAAAGATTCCTGGAAAATATCAATAATAACTAAATTTTGGGCAGAGGCATTACAGAGATTAGGAACTGGTTGTAAATAAAATGGATAGTAAATCTGTTTGTTTTATAGATGAGAAGAGTTTAGAACTGTATGATACATTTTGCTTAAAGGTGAAAGTCCCATATCTCCAACTGAAAAATTAAAGCTGATAAACAGAGGTAAATTGAATTCTCTTAGTTTAAAGTGTATACTAACAACACAACAAAATATTGCATATTGAATAAATATCTTAATGTGCACATTTTAAAAGCTTTAAGTAGGTCACTAGGCAGAAAGCATCCTGGAAAGGAGGATTTTTTTCTGTTTTGATTGCTACTCCTATGTCTAAATTCAGAACAGTATTTGGCCCAAACAAGCACTGAGGAAATATCTGTTGAATTAATGAATTAGTAAGGTCAAACCACATGGATGCATAGCTATTCGTATATTATTCTCTGGTCCCTCCTGACTTATTAAGCGTTTAAACTTGGATCCATTCTCATTTCATTCTGCAAGCACTGTAATGAAACTACAGCCTGGTTAGCAGAACCCACCCACCCAGCAGTCATTAGTCCCTTCATATTTGCACTAATAAGAGACACTTTAAATTGATTCTAGTTCTTAACTAAAAAAGATCAGTAATCATAGTAACCAGTAAACCATTATGACCAGTTTGTCATGCTCCAGTTGGCTGGATACACTTAATAGCTTGAATAACTATTGTGGTAGTCAACTTGTAACACTCCGCTGGACAGACTTAGCCGGTTTTGGGTGTGGAAGGCCTGCCTGAGGATTGTTGCCAACAGCATAAAAGGAGAACTGGATGGGAAGATACTGTGTTGTTGATTCTCCTGGAGAAGCTTGTCACGATGACTTTCCTGATATGAACTTGGCTGTTCTCATCATTGGAGGAGCTTGGGTCTTTGCTGTTGCTGAGGACGGCTGTGGTTCTTTGCATGGGAGGCACTGGTCCTTACCTTGAGTGTCGCTTTCTGGCTCCAGTACAGATCTCTTGGCCTGCTGGCACAGGTCCTTCATCCCATTGGCACAGACTTTCTAGGTCCACCACTGACCTTTGGGCCTTCCCGGTGCGGATCCTTGATACAGACTTGCCTGAGACATTGTTGTGGTCTCTAGGCTTCCAGCTGGACTTGTGGAGGACATTGCCATGGGCTCTAGGTCTTCAGTTGGACTCATGAAGAACACTGCTATGGGAACCAGGCCAGTAGCTGGACATTTTAGGTTGCTAGTATGTTTTTTTTTTTTTTTTTTTTTTTTTTTTTTTTGTGGTTTTTCTCCGGTACCGGGAACCAAACTCACGACCTTGCGCTTGCCAGGCAGGCGCTTTTGCCACTGAGCTAAATCCCCAGCCCCTAGGTTGCTAGTATGTGAACAGATGCCCTGCACTCTTCTGAGTTTGACTCTGGGTGAATATCATAAAATAATCTTATAAATTATGTGTCCTGTATTAAATGTACACTCGTGCAAACCCTGGCTACACCAACTATGAAGCTTTTAAAATACAGTATGATAGAGTCTCACAAAATAACAGCTGGGAGTAACTTTAGAGGTCTTTCATAAGTCCAAAGTTTCTTTCCCCTATAAATCTTTAGTAAAGAAATGCCACTAAAGCCATGCACAAGTACACTAATGATCAGGGAAGCAAGTAGAGGTTGATGAGAAGGCAATGACAGAACTTTATATGGTTGGGAAGGATGTGATTTCATAGCAAGCTCTGAGTTACCCAGAAATGAGGGTAAATCACGCACTGTAGTAGCATAACCACTATGGTTTAGGGAAATTTAAACTGATAACCATCTTTGATACCAGAAGGTAGGCAAAGTTAGATGAGTTTTCCCTTTATATTCTCTTATTGTAGGTGAATGGAAAAGATAACTTTACCTAATGATGCTTCCCGCACTAATTATTTGGTAATAACCAAAGGGCTTCATGATCTGAAGAAGTTGTTTCAGTGCAGCCCATTAAACAATATGAGACGTTGTTATTCCATCCTGGTAACTTTCTGCCACTCAGGTGTTCCTCTGCCAGATGCTTTCTAATTAAGAGCAGATAAAATGAGAATCACATGAGTTTCACAATCAGGCAAGTTGATTAAGTCCAATTATGATGCCAGTAATAAAATTATCTTTTTAAAATAATTTTAATGAGGACATATTTTTTCTTTCTTTGTTCACTTTGAAATTATTCTATGCCACTAGAGAAATTTACACTGACTGTAGTTTATGATGTAAATTGTAGAGATGAATGACTGCTCTAATGTTAGACTACCTAAAATAACACTATATATTTTAATTCTTACAAATATATATAAATAATTTAAAATGCACGCTAAGTAATTTGTAGTAAATCAGTCACCTGGTGGAAAATTTTATTCCATAATTATTATATCACAAACATGTTTTTTTCTTAATCAGAACAAAAATCTTCTAAATGTAAAGTGGAAAATTTGAGAGGAAGGGGAAGAGGACAGGAGTGGGAGGAGGAAGAGGAAGAATAAAATGAAGAGGAAAAAGAGAAAGAGAAAAGAAAGGAAAGCAATAACTGAAATCATCACCTAAAGATATTCTGATTTTCTCCCTTTACTCTCCTTTTATAGTTGAGGAATTGGTCTTGGTCTTGTTCCACACTTGCTAAGGAAAAGTAAATTCATTTTTACTTAGCTTCTGTGACCTCGAGGGTTGGTGAAATAGCATCCATTCTACTCATTGTTGGAATGAATTTCTGCAGCCAGAGCTTTCATAGCTTTGGACAGGTGCAAAGGTAAGTCGTTAGGCAGAGAAACAGATATCAGTACTACTACATTCAACATCATACACTGAAATTTAAGAATTAAAAACCCTGAAGACCAACTTTTTGCTATGTCTGTATAAAAATTTAACATCTTGGTTCAAAGTAGAGTTGTCCATTATCTGAAATAATGGAACATATTAATGTAGTGATACATAGATTCTTCTAGAAAATATCTTCCTGAATTCTGAAAATAGATCTAGCACAAGAGGGACAACCTCAAGAGACATTTATCATTTAGAGATCATGATCAAGTCTGCATAAGATCAAAACTGGAATGCCACTCTGGACAACCTCTTTAGCACTAGGTGACTCAGTTTCCTCATCTAAAAGATGAAAATAGCGGTTTGCTATTGTATCTATTTTTGGAGAAATGTCTATAAATATCCCTTATGCAATTTTCAGAGTTATTTGTCTTTTTATTGTTGAGTTGTAGTGGCTATTTTTACATATTAGATACAAAGCATGTATCAGAGAACTTGCAAAATTTTTCGCCCTCATAGATAGTTGTGAGGATTAAATGATTTAAGCCATGCAAATTGGTCAAAATTGAGCCCAGCGTATGGTGAGTGCTAAAGAAGTTGCTATGGTGGAGTTTCAATGGGATTATCTTGGTAACTCAAGAGTTATTAAGTGTTTCAATCCTGACCATCACCACTTTTTATCTATTAAAAGTAATCGATATTTCAAAGAATCCAAGCATCTTATAGTACAACTTGCTCCGAAGACATTAAAGAAAAAAAGGCCTTGTACCTGAAGATCTGATCACCTGGAGCTCTGCTGGCCACACCTCAGTCACTCATTTGCTTTTCTCTTTCGCGACTTTCACCAAAAATCCGTCTTATATTTTCATGATATTTTTTATATTAAGTAAATTTATTTTAAAACAAAGCCTATCATTTCAATATTTTACTTTAAACATATATTCAGATCTTACTTTTGCCTTTTAATGTGACACACATACAATGTCTATATTACTTTATTATTATGAAAAGAGTTTGTTCAACTCCCAATTGAGCAAGAAGATTGATAGTAACTAATAGTGATGGAAAAATATCTGAAACAGTTTCCATCATCACTTTATAACAAGAGAATGACTGGAATTAGAAATTCGACATCATTATGTAACAAATCTGACTTCTTTTTTCAATGCCACCTCCTTCCTTCCCCAAACTTCAGTTCTCTTTCTGGTGTCGTAGCAACCCATACCTTTTTGTATTCTTATTTCCGGAGAGAAGCCCCTGTAAACACAGCCCCACCTGCTGGCCCTCCACCTCAGCTTATACTGTGTGCCTGAACTTGCCAAGAAGTAGCCTCCCTCTCTGATGAGTAGCTATCTGATATGACAGTATAGGTGCTAGCCCCAGGAGGTTTAAAACTGGTTTACTTTAGAGGAGGGAAGAGGAGAAGTCAAGAATTGCCCACACATTGCTGGGAAGATTTCCCCGGCCCAGTACTGACTCCTTGACCACTGTCTCACTGTATTTCTCTTCTTGACTTCCCTTACTCTAGAATCTTTGCATACCTGAGCACAGGGGATTAGGGTTTGAGTCAATAAGAGGAACGAGTGAGTAGTACAGACCTGAGTGCAATTAATGGTGATGATTAATGAGTACAAACTAATGTTAATTCGTCCAGGGGTTTGTTGAAAACTTCAACTCTACACAGAAAATATAATGATGAAATTTTGTCATATCAGAGCATTTGCATGGTTTTTTCCTGTAAGTGGCTACTGTATTTTCATGCTTTTCTAACTAAAATTAGCTGATAAGGCTGAGTATAGATACTATAATTGCTAAAGAAGTATCAAATCTAGACATTTAAAGAGATCAAAAAGGAGATTTGCTATTTAAATGAGTTTTTAATGAAAATAAGCCTAGTCTCTTTGGTGAAAAAATTCACAGTAAAATTTATGTGAAGAAAGACAAGAGCGGGCTTGATCTTTACACTTTTTCAGAGGCTCACTTATAAGCTTAGACCCTTTTAGTCTCTTTAGGCTCATAGAACTAGTGAATTTAGAATACCCTTTCAAAAGTAGTGAAGCTTACATATTAATACTTTGTTACCCATAAGGATAAAATCCAAGACAGTTTTTGTAATATATTTTAGAAGAAATGAAACTTTTGTCTTTGGACTGATAAACTGATGACTCTTTAACCTTACTGAAGATTAAGTTTTGGTCCCAAGTTACTTGTCATTCTGAATTCTTTTTTTCTTTTTGAGACAGGGTCTCACTATGCAGTTCAGGCAGGCCTTGAGCTCACTTTTTAACCCAGGCTGATCTCGAACTCACGATGATCCTCCTGCTTCAGCCTCCTGGGTACTGGGATTACAGGCATGCGCCACCATGCCCGGGTCATTCTGAATTCTATATAGAGCTAGTTAATTTATATTTAAAAGTTGGGAGGAGGGTTATATATATTAGCTTTTTAAATTGGATATATGGTGCAAGAATTGGATATCAGAATAATCTTGATTAATCTTGATTGTGTGGTTTACTTATCATAGGCCCACGCATGACCTTCTTTATTTAACCAGCTTTTACAATGAAATAAACACTGGTGAGCCCATTATCCCAAACAAACATGACAGCCTTACTTTTAGCCTGCATTTTGCCATATGATTTCAATCCCATCTCCTTCCTCTAGCCAGACATACCCATTGGGCTGAACCTCATTTCCTCATTTTATTGCTTTCCTTTTTAAATTGTGTTAATGCATTTAGATATATTCCTTAAAAGTATACTGTTAAATATTATTAGTATTTTTTTAATTTAGAAAGTATATCAGGTTTTTTTTTTTAGAAAGTATATCAGATTGTATGTTATCATCATGGACTTTAAAGAAGCAATATTAAAATTGATAAGATTCATCCATAAATACTGTAAGGTATTTTGTGAATGTAATGCTATTTGTTTATTTACTTTTCTGTGGATAAATTTTGAATTGTTTTCAAGTTTGCTCTTGTGAACAACACTGTTCTGAAACTTTTTCATGCCTCCCAGTCCTCCATACCATCTCCTGCCTGGCCTCTGTCTCTCCCAGGATCTTTCCTTTCACTTGTCCTTCTCTTTCCCTCTTGTGCCCTTTCTTCTCCTCTCCTCTCCTCTCTTCTCTTGTTCTTTCCTTTCCTTTCTTTGCCTTGCCTTGCCTTGCCTTTCCATACTGGAACTGGAACTGAAGGCCTCATGCATGCTAGGTAAGCACTATATCACAGAGCCCCTGCTATGAAATTTTCTGTAAATGCATATTTCAGTGTATATGCAAAAACTTTCTTAGTTGCATAAATTGTTGGGTGATAGAATAGAGAAATATGAATCCATAGCTCTCTCCAAAACTTGACATTGTAGGACTTTAAAATTTTTAACAGTGATGAAGTATAAAATAGTATTACATTTTATCCCCCTGACCCACATCTTCAGCAGCATATTTTTGCATTATTGATGACAGCCATTCTCTCTGAGATGAGATAAAATCTCAATATAGTTTTGATTTATATTTACTGAATACCTAAAAATGTTACACATTTTTCATATGCTTATTGTCCATTTGTGCTTCTTTTGAGAAGTGTCTGTTCAATTCATTTGACAACTAACTGATTGGGTTATTTGGGTGCATATGTGTGTGTGTGTGTGTGTGTGTGTGTGTGTGTGCATGTGAATTTTTTGAGTTCTTCTACATTCTAGATAATAATCCTATTTTGGAAGAGTAGATGACAGAGATTTTCTTCCATTCTGTAAAAATGTATTTTTTCACTCTGTTTGCTGATTGTTTTTCTTGCTGTTCAGAAGCTTTCTGATTTGATGTAGCTCCATTTCTTGACTCTTGCTAGTATTTCCTGTTCCTAGTATTTGTTATGTTACTGTCCTATTCAGGAAGTCTTTCCTTGTGCCTATACCTTGTGCCTATAAGAGTTGCACTTATGATTTCTTCTAGAAGCTTCAACATTTCAGGTTTTATGTATAGGTCTTTGATCCATTTTGAGTTGAGTTTCATACAAGGGAGCTTGGAAGCATCCTTCCCCTCCAGTTTTATCAAGTAGCCCGAGGAACACTGGTGTCCTTTCTTGTACATTTGGTAAAATTCAGCAATCAGTCTGATTTGGGCCTTTTCTTTATTGGTAGACCTTTTATTACTGCTTTCATTTCACAGCTCATTATTAATTTCTATGTAGGCATTTTTATTCTCTTGCTTTAATTTTGGGAGACCAAATGTGTCTAGAAGTTTATCCATGTTTTGTAGATTGCCCAGTTCATTATAATATAGCTTTTCAAAGTATCTCTTAATAATCCCCTGGATTTTACTGGTGTCTGTTACATTCCTTTTGCATCTCTAATGGTACTGGTTTGGGTGTTTCTTTTGGTTAGTTTGGCTAATGCTTTATCAAGCTTTTTACCTTTTCAAAGAAGCAAGTCTTTCATTGATCTTCTGTATTGTTCTTTTAGCCTATATTTCACTAATTTTATCTCTGATTTTTGTTATTTCTTTCCTTATTGTGGTCAGTTTAGGTTTGCTCTTGTTTTTCTAAGTGGGTTTTGTTTGTGCTTTTTTAAACTATGCATCGTTAGGTTTTTTCTTGGTGATCTTTCCGATTTTTTGATGTATGTGCTCATAGCCACAAAGTTCCTTCTTAAAACTGTGTTTCCATATCCAGAGATTCTGGTAGGGTTTATTTACAGTTTTTTTGATTAGAGCTTAGGGATTCTGAAAATGTCCCCTTGATTTCTTCAATACCAATTGATCGTTCAAAATTGATCTCCATGTATCTGTTTCTATAGTTTCTCCTGCTGCCAATTTCTAGTTTTATTTCACTATGACATGACTAGAAGCAAGAAATTTTTTTATTTGACAAGGTTTGATTTATGGTCTAAAATAAGATCTGTTTTGGAGAATGTCACATTGTCTGCTGAAAAGATTGTGCATTCTGCATTAAAACATGGAATATTATGTTTTAAAAGTCCATTGGATCTATGATATCATTTAACTCTATTTTTACGTTGATTTTTCTTGTCTGGGTGACTGACCCATTGGTTCAAATGGAGTACTAAAGTCACATACTATTATTATTGTGGTCTATGTGTCCCTTTTAGTCAAGTAGCATTTGTTTTATTAAGTTTAGCACAGTAATGTCTGCAGAATATATATTTATATTTTTTATATCATTTTGGTGGCCTGTTCACTTTACTGATATGTAATGACTTTATTTGTCTCTTCTGACTAATTTTGTCTTAAATTCTACATTGTTAGATATGAGTATAGCTACTCTTGCTTTTTTTTTAAGATTCTGTTTGCATGGATTATTGCTTTTTGTTTTTTTGTTTTTAGTTTGTGTACATCTTGGCTGATGTGGTGTGTTTCTTTTTTCTTTTTTTGTACCGGGAATTGAACTCAGGACCTTGTTCTTGCCACGTAGGTGCCACTGAGCTATATCCCTGGCCTGTGGTGTGTTTCTTGTAGGCAGCAAAGAATTAGGTCATTTTATATTTTAAAGAGATAAAGAATGACAAAATAACAACAAAGACAAAAATAAAACAACACAAGAGAATAAAAAGGATACAGAATTTCAAAACAAGATGATAAGAATTAACAATGGTTGTTATATTACATATTATTATCTTCAGTGAAATTTCTCACATTACCAGATGTAAGAATGCAAGATTGATCCAACAATTAAAGAGAATAAAAAGTAGTAGAAACATTAGAAATGATACAGAGCTTCACTAAACAAGATGGTAGGAATTCAACAATTGTTGTTATATTACATATTGTTGTCTTCAAATTAGTTGTTCAGATTACCAGATATAAGCATGCAAAATTGGTCAAAAAATTGAAGCATTAACTGTTCCTTTCAATAAACCAATAGACATGAGCGGTACAATTATCCCACCTATCCTTGTATATATATA
>NW_004955463.1:1911187-1926747 GCF_000276665.1 Chinchilla lanigera
ATTCCATTATATAAAAGTACCACATTTTTCTTATCCAATCCTCGGTGTGTCTTTTAATTAAAGAATTAAAACCATATACATTCAGAATTATAGTAAGCTATGTACTAATTCATGTTGTTTTTCTGCTGTTTTTATCTCTTAATTCTCATTTGATTATCTACTTTTATCTTTCTGTATGTAGAATTTTTGTAAGTATCTGCTGTCATGTTGGTTTAGTGGTCATGCATTGCTTTATTTTATGCTTACCTTTAAAGCTGTTTATTTCTTTTTCAATTGTGAATGGTAGTTTTGCTAGATCTAGGAATCTAGAATGGCAGTTATATTCTGTTTTAGGATTTGAAATATATCATTTCATACCTGCTGGGCGTTTAGTATTTCTGCAGGGAAATCTGCAATTATTCTGGTGGGTTTGCCTTTATAAATGATTTGGCATGTTCATCTTAAAAGTTTCAATATTATTTCCTTGGTTTGTACACTTTACTTTTTAACTATAATATGTTGTAGGAGGTTTTTGTCTGGTCATGTCTTTTCTGGTCTTGGGTTCTAAATGCTTCCTGTACTTCGATGTCCATATCTTCCTCAAGATTTGGAGAGTGTTCTGCTATTATTTAATTTTCAGTGCTTTCAGTTTGCATCATAGCCCTCTCTTCTACATCAAAATTTCATAATTTGGTCTTTTAACAAAGTCTCAAAATTATTGGATGATTTGTTGACAATTTCATCTACTTGGTATCTTTGCATTTAGTTACTGATAGGTTATGGGTCTTTAGGACAATCATACTGTCCTCATTTGCCATAGATCATGTGATCCTATGTGAGATTTATGCATCTATCAGGATAGATATCTCTTCAAGATGAGAAGTGGAAATTTTGAAGGAAGATTAAAAAAAGAAGAGGAAGATAAGTTGAGAAAGAGGAGAATATAGATAAAATTTCACTTAAAGAACAAAAAGGGCAGTAAAATTCAGTAAGAAGGGCAGGAAAATAACAAACCAATTTAAAAAGAAAAAAATATAAAAAAGAAAAATAAAATAGTGAAAAACATTTAAATAATGAAAGAAAAAAATGACCCCACAATTTTTTTTTTTTTAAGCTTTCCTATCTCCACCTAGTTCCTGATTCCTGGAGCTACTCCTCTTTTTCTCTTTTTGGCATACAGTGTCTCCTTTATAACTCTTGAACCTTCTAACACACAGATTCATGTGAAGGATACTTCAATTCTGTCTTAGTTACATTTCTCTCATTGCTGAGACAAAATATCTGGCACCCCAAATTAAGGAAAGAAAGGCTTATTTAGCTCACAGGTTGTAGATGTTTCAGTCCATAATCAGTTGGCTCCAAAGCAGGGTGGCATGGCACAGGGGCCATGGTGGAAGACAGCAAAAGCAACAAGAACAAAAAAGGGGGGCAGCATGACCCTTTTCTCCCTTATCTTGTAAGCAGCCTACCCACCCTAGGGTGTGTGTAGCACTCACTCATCTCAGTGCACTTCTCTTGCACAGGCTTAGGATCTTTACAAAGTGAGGAACCTGGCCCCCTGCTGAGTCACTTAGTCAAACTTCTAAACTTCTCAAGTTGACACAATGCGTCAACCATTATAACATGCTGAAGCATAAACATCCATTCGAGTGTGTGCCCTCTACACCCTGGGATGTACACCTGCTGAGTTACTTAGTTAAGCTTCTCAACTTCTCAAATTAACACAATGTATCAACTGTTATACATTCCACCCTCTTATTGAGGACTTGTCTTTTCAAATGTCTTTCATAAATGTATCCTTTAGTGAATGTTTAAATTTTAATGCAATCTTTTTTTTATTCAAGCCAATTAGTTTTGTTATTTTATTTTTTTTCTAAGCAGAGTTTCACTATGCACTCCAGGATGGCTTTGACCTCACTGTGTAGCCCAGGCTGACTCATGGTAATTCTCCTGTTTCAGCCTCCTGAGTGGTGGAATTATAGGCATGTGCCACCAATTTCAGCTCAAGGTAATACGTTTTGAATTTTAGAAAATATTTCTGTACCAAATGACCTGTAAGACATACAACAAATTTCCTTTTAAGAAAGTTGTTTATTTTTCTCTCCTTTTGACTTCACTTCCTTCTTCATTCCAGTATGTTTTTCCTAATTCACCTGTAATTGATTTTTAAATGTCTTGAGGTAGGAATACATTTTAAAAATTTTATATGGGCAATATTTTCTCCATCTTTGATTATTGAAGACTCCCTCTTTTCCCTGCCTCTAGGACAAAGTTCCACAGGACAATGGTTTTGTTTATAGGCCTTTTATTTTATGCATTCTATTCAAATATCACTTTTCCTGAAAAGTTTTCACTGTATTATATGTCCTAATAGGTGGTCAGTTTTGTTCCCCTTTATTCTTTTGTTCGTTTATGGTATGCTACTTATTCTCTTACATTTCCATGCATATTTTGGAATGATCTTCTATGTTTTCTATGTAATTTCCTTTTCTTCTTTCTTCTAATCAAAAAGGAAGCACTTTAAGAACCAACTTGGTTTTAATCCTGTTTTTATATGGCCAGAAGTTATGAATAGCTTTCACAATTTTGGTAGTTCTCTTAAAAATTATACATGTACATAAAAGCTTTGACAGATAACCTGGGTGGCCTGTAAAGCATAAAATCAATTATTGGCTCCTTGAGAAAAGTGCTTGCCAAATATACATATATATGCAAATGTATATACACAAATATATATATATATTTGTTTTCAGATATTTACTTCACATTTTTTCCTTTCTTTCCTAAAAATGTATGAACATATTTCTGCTTGATCTTTTTTTTTATGTTTTCTACTCCATAGACCTATTGTTAAGCCCTTCCTCATAACTTTTAGAATATATTTTCAGGCTAATTTATATTCTTGGTCATTTTTTCTAATATTTCTCTTCCATATGGAAGTCTGTAGTTCAGAATGTCTTACCCCCCACTTTAATGAATTATGCTCTGAAACACAGCAGCATTTGGACTCTTGAGTTCTGCAGTGAAGAATCCCATGTGCCAGCCACCAGCTCCTCAAGCTATGAGAGAGATCTTCAGATTGAGCCTCTACTCTTGAGGTTTCCCTAAGAGAAGGATTGGCCTTAGAGTAGGATTGGCCAGAACTGGTGCTTTGGAGGAGGACTGGGAAGACAGATGCCAGGGATCAGTTGGTGTGCATTCTTTCTTCTGGAATCTTTTTGTGTGGGTGTCTATCTCAAGGCAATGACGGGAATAAGCACAAACTTTAACAAATAGTACTTTAACTATTGTCCTGCCCTTTAAGGCTATCTCCTGTGCCAGGTCAAAGTCACCCCAATCCCAATTACCTCAATATGCCAGGTCCCTCAAACTCCTTTTGTCCTTAAATTTCCCTTCCACTTAAAAAGTTTTTTTTCCTCTTTAATTCTTCCACAATTCATTTGGAGTAATAACTACTGGGAACATTTTTTGACATTTTAAACTTACATGCATATTGTTGGTGAACTTGGAATTTTTACATAACAAATTTGTAAATAGTATAAAAATGTATACAAGGCAATTGACATGTTGACATAAATCAGTGATTAAATTATATTCCAACAGGTTTAGGCTATATGCTTCTGAACTCTGCCTACAATTCTAAGAACTGGGCAAAGAAGTCCTGCATCTCCTTATTAAAAAAAAATTTTTTTTTGGTCTTTTTGAGACAGGGTCTCATTATCCAGTTCAGGCTGGGTTTGAGCTCATTTTGTAGCCGAGGCTGATCTTGAACTCACAACGATCCTCCTGCCTCGGCTTCTAAAATTATTTCAGTTGTATGGTACATACATAATAATGACTCCACCTGACTTAGAGTAATGTTTGATCAATTTTACAAAGAAGAAACCTAAAAAAAAAGAAAAAAGAAAATGAATGCCAGGTATGGTGATGCATACTTGTAATCACAGCACTCAGGAGGCTGAGTCAGGAGGATTGCCATGAGTTTAAGGCCAGCCTTAGCTACATAGCAAGCTCAAGGCCAAGCTGAACTACATAGAGAGACCTTGTCCTCTCCCCATCAAAAGTAAAAGAGAAAATGGATAGCTAGCTAGAGAAAGTTCTGTTACTGATCAGGTGCACAAATCACTCTTTGGAAACTAGCTCAAGCATTGATATCTAACTGAAAACCTGGTATGGAAAAATAGATTTCCTTTAGCTAAATATAATCTATATACAACCTATAGTCCCACATTGGAAATAGTCTATTTCTGAGCACTAGTCCTCTGTAATTTTACAAAGCCTCAAGTGATTACTGTAAGTAGAATGTTCTATGAATATATTTCAGTCCTGTTTATCTATTTCTTGACTATTGAAAAAATTCATGCATATATGTATGTGTTGAAAATGTGGCAGTCATAGCTAATGAAACTGCAACTGGATGGGAAAAGGAGGCGATCTGTTAAATGCTTCATAGCCATTACATCGAGTCAATTTGCACAAGATGACAAGAGTAGAAAGTCTGATGGAAAATTACCACTTTTTCTTGAAAGATGCTGAACTACTTGAAAGGAGCCAGGAACTACTTTTGCTTTAGTGGTGATATAAAAGTAAACATGCAATGCCATTTACATTAAACGAATATGGAGTAAATATATGTACTTAACATTTAAAAATGATTCATGAAAGAGTATATTGTTATCATGGCTAGGAAAATGAAAACTTGAAATAATTACACGTGATAATCATTACTAAACAAATGTGAAAAGTCACATTGGTAAGCATTTGTCTTGGTTTCTTTCATTGCTGAGACAAACTACCCAATGCCCACAATTAAAGAAGGAAAGGTTTGTTTAGCTCACAGTTTGTGGAGGTTTCAATCTATAATCAACTGGCTCCAAGGCAAGGCATGGCACAGGGGCAACACTTGAATATGGCAAAAGACAACAAAAGCAGCAAGAGCAAAAGGCAGGGAACAAGCCTCTTTTCTTCCCTCACATTGTAGGCTGGTTATCCGCCCAGACCCACACCATCTCCGTGCCTCCTCTTGCACAGGCTCAGGATGATACAAAGTAAGGACCCGCCCCCTGCCCAGTCACTTAGTTAACCTTCTAAACTTCTCACATTGACACAATGAACAACATTCCAGAGTGGTAAGAGCGTGTCCTTTTCACCCCAGGATGCAGAACTGCTGAGTCACTTAGACATACCTCTAGACTCAAGCTTACCCAATGTATCAACCACAACAACGCTCTTCTAAAATGTTTTCCCATCTGGAAGTTTCTGAACAATCACATGGATAAGCTGTGTGTTGACCTTTACAAAAAGCTAAATGGAAAGACCCATTAATTCAGGCTAGATACTAAAATCTCCAACCTGTCTGTATATTATATCTTATTTTAGACACTGATTCTAATTATAGAGTTCATCTGTGTGTTACAGTAGTACAAATATAGCACTACATTATAATAGTAGTAGTACTACTATAGTACTACAACAATTTGGCTTTTCTTAGCATTTGAGAAAGGCACAGAATTTAAGTAGATATCATATAAAATAGATATATGTTACTATGAAGGAAAAATAGTAGTTTTTCCAAACATCTTATTAATGGTAGTGGAAGTTGATTGCCCTTTTTGACATTTGCTTTATAAGTCATCCAAATTTTATTTTTGACTTTGAGAAATGCAGTATTTAAACCTAAAACTCAAGACATTAAAAAGATTTCAAAAGGAGAGAGACTGGGAAAAGGTCAGCAAAGGAAATATTCTCTTGATAATAAAATCTTCCTTTAAAAAAAATAAAAATGACACTTTGTGTGCATATTACTGTCTCATGGTCAAGAAACCAATCCAAGATAAATCAAGTAACCACAAACCTGTCTGGGTTCAGCTCAAGTAAAAAGTGGATACTGACGGCAAGATGATAGACACCCCCCCATTTTAAATTACTGATGTGGGTTAGAACATGTTAAAAGTAAAAGATATACCTCCTGAAGCAGTCAGTGCTTACTAGAGAAACAGACCATTGGCTACAGATCATGAACCAGTATATATTCACACATCTGGCCATTTTTCATTCCAGGTAAATGTCCTACCTCTGCACTGCCTGAAGTTCTGCCCACAGAGAATACTTTACCACTGTCCTTCAAGTATGCTCTGGAGAGGGGCTTTAGTGCTGCTCTTGTCCACTTACAAGTGCTGTCTGCCTAAAATGCAGAACCATCAATAAACCACGCCCTACGCTTCTCTTCCACTGACAGCTGGTCATATGGTACATCTCTTGAGGTGCATTCTGGGAGACAAAAGGTAATGTAGCAGGAGTAGGAGTCATGGGAATCTGGGCAATTTCCTCATGTGACTTGTACCTTCTGGACCTGCTGTGGGTTGATCACATACATACAATTTCAACTTAATGATAGACTGTTGCTGTGCATGTCTAACGTAATTTAAAATGAGGGGGGTCTATCATTTTGCCATCAGTATCCACTTTTTACTTGAGCTAAACCCAGACAGGTTTGTGGTTACCTCCTACTCACTGATCCAATAAGCAGAATATCATCAATGTAATGGGCCAGTGTGATACCTTGTGGGCAAGAAAGGTGATCAAGATCTCTGCAAACCAAGTTGTGACACAGAGATGGAGAGTTAATATAAGCCTGAGATAGGATGGTAAAGGAATAATGTTGGCTTTGCTAGCTGAAAGCAAATTTTTTCTGATGAACCTTACGGACAGGTTTGGAAAAGAAGGCATTTGCCAAATAAGTAGCTGCATACCCAGTACCAGGGCATGTGTTAATCTGCTCAAGCAAGGACACCACATCTTGTACATCAGCTGCAACTGGAGTCACCACTTGATTCAGTTTTGGTAATCTGCTGTCATTTTCCAAGACCCGTCCATCTTCTGCACAGGCCAAAGAGGAGAATTCAATGGAGATATGGTGAGAACCTCCATTCCTGTATCCTTAATATCCTTGATGGTGGCACTAATCTCTGCAATCCCTCCAGGGATGTGATATTATTTTTGATTTACTATTTTCCAGGCATAGCTTACCATTACTAAGCAAGGTAATGGATTCCATTTGGTCTTTCCAACCATAATAGTCTTCACATTTATAGGTTAAGGAACCAGTGTGAGAGTTCTGCCACATTCTAAGTATATCTATCCCAATTATGCATCCCAGAACAGGGGAAATGACTACAGGGTGGATCTAAGGACCTACTGGACCCACTGAGTTGGACCTTTGCTGAAATTCCATTGATCATCTGACCTCCACATGCCTATTCTTACCGGAGGCCACAGTGGTATTCTGGATCCCCTGAAATCAGCATTAGTTCAGAATCAGTGTCCAGTAGTCCCTGAAATGTCTGAAAAATTCCCTTCCCCCACTATACAGTTACACTGATAAAAGACCTTAGGGCCTTTTTGGAAAGGATGGGAAAAATTGACCATATAAATTTTTGATGGTGTACCATTGTCCTTCCTTAAAAGGACCCACCCTTCATTCAAGGAGTTTTGGGTCTGTAAGTTGCTCAAATCTGGGAACTAGTTGAAAGGCCCTGATTCCTTGTTACTACAATTATAAATAGATTTCTGTTCATTTGCCCTTAAATTTTTTCAACTGTATAAAAATTTGTAGACTTCCCATTTATTACACCATTGGGAACATCATGGCTAATCAGCCAATGCCATAGGTCTACATGTGTCAGACCATTCTGGTCATTGTTCTGCTTCTGCTCTCCATCACAGTAAGTGTGTGCACCCTACCTTTGGTGATTAAGTGCTGCCACTTGACCTGTGCCACTCCAGGATCCAGTTAAACCCCTTTCAGTTTTCCAATTGAGTAACTGTGGTCCCCACTGCAGGGTCTAGCATACAGAGAAGAGCAATGTCAGGGTTTTTCAAAATGTTGGTGCTCTCCTCATGAATCTGTTTCTTAAGGTGTCACTGAAGGGTATATTTTCTGGATCAGCCCAATGTGTCAGATTATGTTTGACATGACAAATCCACTCTGGCATTTCCATTTCCCTAAGCCTCTGAATCCCCCCAACAACAGTAAACCATGGACTATCAGGTATCTCTATCTCATTCACAGTGGACCATCTTTTGATCTATACTTCTGCTAACCAGCCTAGTAAATCATAAACACCTTTCTTACTCCACAAACTATAACATTAAATTCAGAATGTCTGCTTAGCAGGCCTGTATCAACAAACTTAGCCTGATTCAGGGGTAAATTTTTCCACTATTATGCCACACCCATAAAATCCATTCCCTTGCTTGCTCATCAGGCCTGTACTTATAAGAATTAGAAAACTTAGGAAGCTCTTTGGGAGAATCATATTATGTACTTTACCCTTAGGAATCTTCTGAGATCTGAGCTTGGTTATAGGCCTACAGACAAAAGTAGGTGGTGAAGGTGGTCCTGAGGAGAGTCAGCATTATCATGCTTGGTGAACATAGGATTGGTTTCCTCAGGTATACTAGAGAGGCCAGCACCACAGGGGATGCCTCTCCACCACTGTGCATGGGGAAATGTCTGCCTCATTAGCATCTAGGAACTTGACATCCTCAGTCTTGTCAGGATACTCCCAAAATGGTTTACAGGATCCCATTCTTTTATGATCCATGCCTTCAGGTTTACTTCAGGTATCATTCAAGGTTGAGCATTAAACTTAGGCTGTATTTCAGCCAATGGAATTATGGAGGCCTGTGTTTGGGTTTTGACAATCTCAACCCTTTAGCTAAAGGACAGGAGATTCTCTTTCAGAACACACATATAAACCAAAAATTTTGGTGCGGAGAATTTGAAATTTGAGCCCCTTATTTTCCTTCATTAATTTTTCCTCACAGTTAGAAGACTTTAGATTTTATATCGGTATTTTGAGCTCATTGTTTACCTTCACTAGTTTGGTCAGGATGCTATGAACAACCAGCCAGCATCATTATATATTCAACTCTGCCAAAAATATTCAGAAGTTTCATATATGGAATCACTAAATTCCTTACATTTCACAAGTGTTAAATTAGAATGAATGGATTTACATCTCATATTACTTTAAATGATTCACACCAAGGATTATTAGTATTCCCCACAGAATTATGACAGACCATGGAGTCTTTAGGTCTTATCAAGTTAGAGTCTGAACTCAGGAATCCCTAAAGCCATTAAAGAATTTCACCTTCAAAATTCTGTTTCTCTAGGGCCACCTCATTCTTGATACCAAAATCTGTATCAGCCTGTGCTTAGTAGAGGAGCAGATTTAATGCAAGATATATATGTATATATTTATAAGATTGGCTTTCAATGACTTCCTACTGACTCAGGTGTGGTAGAGTGCAAAGGGGGTTTGCCTTCATGCTGAAGATTCAAAGGATCCAGTTGAAGACTCGAAGCTCATTATAATGTTCCATGAAGTCCATACCAGGAGGCCAAAGGACCTGTGATGGAAAGCTGTAGAGTGCACTGGAAGCCAGGAGACAACATCCAAGGTGAAGATGAACAATAGGGCTACTCTGAAGAAACAGAAGCAAGGCCTCCTTCTTTTAGTCCCTTTTATACCATTCTTGAGACAATCCTCCCTAGGGTGCAACTTCCAAACCCGGAAGTATGCTGAGTCAACTTAGTTTCTTACTCAGGTTGATGCAATCAGTTAATGATTGCATCCTCCTACCACTACCACAAAAAGTTATCTGAATGTAGGGGAGGCCGCTGAACTGAGCGCTCACAGGTATGAGCTATGGAACCAGATTTCCTGAATTAGAATTCTATCATACTGCTTGTTTATAAGTTTTGTGACCTTGGTCAATTTTCATAACTTCTCTGTGGCTAAATTTATGAGAAAACTACTTGATAGAGTGGTGTGCAGAAATGAAATGTAGATAATATAGTTAAAACATTTGAATAAACAAAAATAAGTTTATTTTTTGCACCTATAGAAAACAGATAATTTGATGTATCAATGAAAGGGAGACACAAGTACCATTAAATTCCTATAACAGTTGCTACAGGGGTAAGGGGAGTTGCAAGGAGGTAATGGTAGTGGTAATGGTTTGAAAGCTTTCATAGACTGCCCATATTATTATTATGTGACACTGTTACTCCTTTGGTAACATATTATTTGGAAAGACTTTATGCTATAAAGCTAAACATGCTACTATGTAAGCAAAAACAAACCGTATTTCCCTTTCTATCCTCTTAGTATATTTCTGGTTACCAAAATATATAGGCTTTTCTTTTCCTACACCAAGAAAACTGTCCAATTCTGAGCACATACCTATCATCTAACTCAATTGTGTCTCTTCCTGGAGATATCATCCAACCTCACAGATTAAGGGCTTGCAAGATTCAGGTACCAATCACAAGTTCATGCTGCCACTTGTTATGACTTACCAGCTATAACTCAAGAGACTAACATGACTTCTTCCTCAATTTGATTGTGTGCTAGAGCAACTAAACTTGGGAAGGTGCCTTGCCATTACCTGTGTATTATAAAAGGATACAACTCAGAAACAGCCAGGGGAAAGAGATGCTAGGCAAGTGAGAAGGTCTGTGGAGGTTTTATGCCCTCTATAGCTAAGCCATTTTTCCAGCACCTCAGCAATCAGCACGGTCTATAAACCCTGTTGTTTTGGAGGTTTTTGAGGCTTCATTACATAGGCACCACTGATTAGGCAATTGGCCATGGGGTATCAGTTCAACCTGCAGCCCTTCTCCCCTTTTCTGGGATTAAATAGTTGGATTGATAATTCCAAGCTTCTGATGTATGTTTGATTCCTCTGGCAATTACCAGGCATCCAGAGACCATCTAAATCTAGAGCCCCAAGCCATCCCATTAGCATATGAAAAACAGTGATCATTAACAGATTTCAGGGGTTTAAATCCTGTGTGCCAAGAAACTGATAGAACACTAAATATGTATTTCTTATAATTTCATAATATTAAAGCCACATAATTGCTGCTCTAGCCTTCTGTAGCTGGGATGTAGGGTTATGACCCAATATCATGTTTTGAATTTAGTCTTACAGATATATAGATATAGATATATGGATATATATTATTATATCGGAGTGATTAGCACATCCATTCCCTTAATTTGTAACATTTATTCATAGTGTACATAAGGAATGATCAAAGACTATGGTGCTCCCAGGTTCATTTGATAAAGTTGGCATTACACAGACACTATAAGCAGGTGAGGGCTCAACATCAAAAGAAAACTACAGCCAGTATCCTTGATGAACACTGATGGAAAACTCCTCAATAAGATTCTTGCAAAGAGAATTTGACAACAATTAGATTATACTCCATGACCAAATTGCTTTCAAACCAGGGATAGAAAAATGTTCAACATATGTAAATCAATAAATGTAATACACTCCATAAATAGAAAAAGGATAAAAATCACAGGATTATCTCAACAGCTCAAGCAAAAGCCTTTGACAGAATCCAATATCCCTTCATGATAAAAACCATGATGAAGATTGGTATAGAAGGATCTTATCTTAAAAGATAAAATCATATATGACAATTTCACAATCAACATCATATTGAATAGGAGAAAAATGGAAGAATTTTCTTTAAAGTTAGGAGTGTAACAAAGGTATTCACTCTCACCACTTCTACTCACTGTAGTACTTGAACTTTTAGCAGGAGCAATCAGGCAAGAGAAAGAAATAAAAGGGAAACAAATTAGAAAGGAAGAAGTCAAATTATCTCTATTTGCAGATAATGTGACATAGAAAACTCTCTCCCCCAAAAAGTATTCCATCAGAATACTTTTAGACATGATAAATTCAGCAAAGTGTCAGGATCCAAAGTTAACACACAAAAATCAATAACATTCCTGTACACTAATAATAAATGCATTGAGAAAAAAATGAGGAAATAAATTTTATTCACAGTAATTTAAAAAAAAACCCTAAGAATTAACCTAATCAAGGAGGTGGAAATATGTACAATAAAAATGAAAGAATACTTGCTTTGGTTTATGTCTGGATGTCCCCCCAAAGCCTCATGTGGTCATGAGGCTTGGGCTCTTCAGAGGCAGCTGAATCTAGAGTTTGTGATTAGTTCATTATCTAGTGCTTGAATTGGAGGTGTGAGTGCTACATCCGCTCTAGGGCGGGTAGCCTGCATACAGCATAAAGGATGGAAAAGAGGCTTGCTCCTCCCCCTTTGCTCTTGATGCTTTTGCTGTCTTCCCCTGCCATGGACTGTTGCCCTTCTGCCAAGCCACTCTGCTTTGGAGCCTGCAGATTTTGGACTGAAATCTCCACAAACTGTGAGCTAAATAAATCTTTCCTCCTTTAACACTGGGTGTTGTGTATTTTGTCCCCGCAATAAGAGAAAGGTAACTAAGACAATATTGAAGAAAGAAATTGAATAAGACATTGGAAAATGGAAAGACCTCCACGGTGGTATTGTGAAAACAGACATATTACCAAAAGCTAATTACAGATTAACACAATCCCTCTTAAAATACCAACATCGTTCTTCATGGAACTAGAAAAAGCAATTGTAACAGTTGTACAAAAAAACACAAAAGACTCAGAAAAGCCCAAAAAATCCTGAGCAAAAAGACCATGTTGGAAGTGTTATGTACTGGATTTTAAGTTACACAATAAGACCTTGGTTCATGAATGTTTCTGTTTGCAAACAATTTGGTTTGAAAACAAAAGCAGTTGGTAAAATTTTGTTTCCCTTCACAAACTCCCCATTGGGTGATAAACAAAACCACAGCCATCTTCCCCATATAAACACAAACATAACCATCTTCCCCAAAATCATAAAACAAATTAAGTTTGTAAACCAGGCACCATACAACACAAAGACAGACATATAGACAAAGGGAATAGAAGACACAGAAACAACTCCATGTACCTCCAGCCATTTGGTGTTTGATGAAGAGGAGAAAAGATAGCCTCTTTAACAAATGGTATCGAACAAACAATATTGGCATGCAGAAGATTGAAACTAGATCCCTATTCCTCAGTGTATAATAAAATCAAATTAAAATGGATTCAAGACCTAAGTATAGAACCAGGAACGCTGAAACCGCTAGAAGACAATATAGGGAAACATTAAAGCATAGACACATGCAAAGACTTTCCAAACAGCATTCCAAAAGCACAGGAAATAATATCAAGAATTAACAAATAGGATTTCATTAAATTAAAAAGCTTCATAGCTAAGGAAACAACAGAGTGAAAAGTTTGCCAATACATTGGGAGAAAATATTTGCTAGCAACTCTTCAGAAGATTAATATCTAGAATACACAAAGAACTTAAAAATTAACTCCCCCCCCAAATGAATAAGCCAATCAAAAAGTGGGCAAGTGAACTGAAAACACACTTCTCAAAAGAAGCACAAACATCTTTAGACATTAGAGAAATGCCAGCTAAAACTTTGCTTTTTTCTTTCAGCTGAGTCAGAATGTCTATCATCAAGAAAACAAAAAACAGTAAACTTTGGTAAGGGTGCAGAGCACCTACATTGTTGGTAGGAATGCAAACTAGTACCACCTCTGCGGAGATCAACATGGAGATTTCTCACAAAAGAAAATTTTAAACATAGAAATGTCATTTTATCCTTTCTTTCACTTCTGACTATATTCTTGAAGGGTTAAAGACAGCCTACTATAACAACACACTCGACTGTATTTACAGTCGTGTAATTCACTGTAACTAAGCTGTAGAAACAGCTTAGATACCTGTCAGCAAATGAGTGGGAAAAGGACACATGATAAACATATCTGCAGAGTGGAATATGATTCAGTTACAAAGAAAAGTAAAACCATATACTCTACAGGAAAATGGATGGAACTGGGGATCATCATATTAAATTAAATTAGGCGGACACAGTTAAATGCCACGGTTTTAAAACGAGAAACCTAAAATTAACAAACAAATACAAGTAAAATAAAGGACAGTTGACAGAGAGTAGGAAGTAGACTTTTGGAGATGGGGAAAGAAACCAGGAGGAAGGAGGAGGAAAAGGCGAGGAGGAACAACGGGACAGAAAATCATCAAGATATGTTAAGTGGATGTATCAGTTTCCTGAAATGAACCTCAATATTTTGTCTCGCTAACACGAAATTAAAAAAGGGAAAAAGCTAGTGATATTCAGAAGGCTCCTCTCTGGCAGCAGCTCCGACGGGATCTGTGAGTCTTGGTGGTGGCTTCACCACCAGTGCCACCTGTGGGTGCAGCCCGTGGAGAACTCTACAGCGCGCACTTCGTGGGGTGTCAGCATCGCCCCTGCCCATGAAAGTTCTATGCCTGCTTCTCTAGCTCACTAGAAGTTCCACGAGTTACTCAGTATCTTTTAAGAAATGCATTTTCTGCTAAAATCAGCCAGCTACAGCCAGTTGTGATGTATGCGCAATTAAGATCTCTGATTTGATAGAATTGCTATACGATTGAAAGTATTTCCATAGAAATGTATTGAGTACTTTAAAAAGATCATCTTAGATGGGAAACCTATTCAGCTGTAAATAACTCACCAAAAAACTCAGGTACCAAATATGTGTGAAGTGACAGTTTTCTGAATCATTCTTTGTTAGTATTACAGTATTAAGCTTGTTACACAAGTACAAGTCTCTCTGAAAGATAATAATAGAGAATATGATAACAAAAACACATGCACACACAGATATGACATTATTCAGACACAGATAATGTTGAGTGAGTCCTCCCAAGCTTTTCTATATGTGTGTACATAAAATTATGTCACATTTCATTTTTTCTCATTTATAATGGAGTGTACATATTGTTGTATTTGAATTAAGATGTCTAAATCAAAATATTAATGCTAACAGTCTACATGATAGATACACTGTTTATTTTACCAAGCCTGTAATATTATTAGGAAAAACATTATTTGAACTGTCTTTCACCTCTGCCCAGATATTTTCTTAATAGTATCATTTGAAAGACTGCAGGTTTATCGGTGAAGAGGAAAAAGTGTCAAAGGGATTTTGATATGTGCATTTTGCCTTCTATAATTATAAATTTACCTTTTAAAATAGCACTGTGCAGTAGGCTTCTGCCATAACAGGATGATCTGATTCATTAACCACTCACCATTTGTGGAGTACTGATCACTTGAAATATTGCTATTGTGTGAATACCTGAACTTTAAATTTTAATTATGATTACTTAATTAATTAATTCTTTTTTTGAGCCAGGGTCTTACTTTATCAAGGCTGGCCTTGAAATCACTATGTAGCCCAGGCTCCTGAGTGCTGGGATAACAGATGTGCACCACCACGCCTGGCATGATTACTTTTTTTAAATATTCATGTTCAGCAATGCAGCAATTCCTCCTTTATGATTTTTGAATCATATATTGTCTTATGAGAGCATGATGGGGCAGCCTCTGTTTTTGTATGTTCTTTCATGATATCTGATAGAAGAAAAATATGTAAGTAAACTTAAACTTTAAAGAGTTTACTTGTATACTGGGGAGTCATAGTCCGCATTGTGTCACTAGTGTAAAACTTGAAAGAGTTAATTTAAACTCGGAGGTATGATAGACACTGTGAAATGATAGGAAACCACTGAAGAGTAAAGGGCTTCTGGGATGTGGGAAAAGAGAAGGGAA
>NW_004955463.1:1927084-1942230 GCF_000276665.1 Chinchilla lanigera
GTTAACAAAAGCTAGCACTGAGGGCGCTGTAACAGGCTAGATGCGTGTGCGTGAAGGACACTGAACAATAAAAGGACATATAAATGTACAAAAGCGGGGGCTGGGGAAAAAAAATGACTAGACTGCTGAGGGGCTAGAGGAAAAATTTTATGCAGCATTAGTAGAAGCAAGACAAAGAAACATTTTTTTTTGCTAGATATTTTTATTTATAGTTCATTAGAACATGTATTGCTAGGCTCCAAATCTTATATTAGAGCATTACAATAACTGTCAGTGTCTTGACAATGTAATCATTAAACTTCGTAGATGGAGTAGAAAATATCATCTGTCTAAATGAAGGTAATTTAATAAGACAAGAAGATCATTTTAATCTATAAGTAACTTTATATTAATAATGTTTTATTTTTGGATGTGTGTTGGGAAAATATATTGCTTATTTACTTTTATGACATGTATTTTTGTCACTTGTGCAAAGAAACAATTTTGATTGTAGAGTGAAAAGTTCCTAATTCAAGATGAGTTGATTGTTTCAGGTTTGTGCAGTTTTTAGTTTCAGCTTACTGTTTATTTTGGGCTTTGGTGTGTTCATGTGGGAATTTAATATATAGGAGTTTCCAAAATCCAATGGCCTCACAATGAGAATTAGAAAATAATATTCCTTTCAATTTCTTTTATTTTAATTGTTTTCTGAAATTCTATGATAAATACATTTGATTCCCTAGAAGGTAGGAATAACTTCCTTTAAAATAAGTAGAACAAAACTTTATAATCATTAAACTATATTTCTGAAACATTTTAGTATTGTGTCAAAGGTGACAGAATCATGGGGTGAGATGTTGTGTGAAATCTATTTTAAATACAACTGGTTCATTTTAGTGCTTCTTTTCATGGTTCCTTAGCCACATTTTTTTTTGGTCTTTCAGCATTTTAATTTGTAAATGTTTTGTTACATTTAAAATTTTTCCCAGAAAACTTTTTAAGGTTCACTTTTAGGTTTGTAATGATATATATCATGGAATTTAAATCTGTGTCATTAATCTCCCTTAATGTCATATTGTCCTTGTTCACGTGCTTTCATTTATTTTGAATGTTTGTCTTTGTTTTTTCTAACCTGCAGTACTACTATGCATGGAAATCTACTGTGTTACACATTTTCCGTTCAAAACGCCTTAAATCTTGCTCTACTGTCTTCTGGATTTTAAGGTTGTCTTCTTAAAATATGTACTGGTTTGGGGTTTTTGAAATAATTTTTTTTGTAAACAGATGTTTTTGAGAGTTTTCTTTGTACTTTGTCTTGAACTAGTTTAGAAACACCTACTGAGCCTATGACTGTATATGTTTTCTGTCATCTTATCTCCTTTTAATTTCATTTTTCCTTCCACATTTCAGAAATAGTATTCAAGCTGGCTTCCACGTGAACAGTTGATTATTCTTCTGAAATTTTTTCATTCTTCAAAACTAGTGTGAATTTCCATTTTAACTTTGCGTTTTTATTTATTTGAAATCCTTACTTCTTTTACTCCCCTTTTTGTCCTATTCTGCTATCTCCTCATCCTTTTCATTCACTTTCATATTTCTTCTCTCCATGAAAACTTTTGCTTTTCTTCCAAAGAGGCCACATCATATTATGCATTTACTTCAAAAATTTACTCAGAATTTGTAGAGCAGATTTTGAAATAGATGAATTCTAGTTTTCTTCAGCACCAGAACCCAGAAAAGATGAACTTTTCTCCTTCTACTGAAATTATTTTAATAATTTACACATACTTGTTACCCTTAGTCATTCTTCATTGAAGAGCACCTGTCACACATAGGGCCATTTGATTGTCTTCCCTCCCCTTTCTTGCTTTTTCCTAATGTGTTTAGAGATGACTCTCAGATCTGCATGGAGAAGGCTAATGATGTGCATAGCTTCCTGTCCAATTCCTTTTTTTGTAAGAAGTTTTATCTTGTTAATCTGCTTCTTTCCACCGTTACCCAGATCTCTGGCAGAGAAAGTGACACAGTACAGGCAGAAAGAATTTTCCATCTGTCAGTCTCCTGCATCTGAAGTTCCCAGAATAATGTATACTGTACCAGCTTTCCACTCTTATTCCTGCCCAGGACTTCCCAGAGTGCTCTGTGCCATCAATTTGCTCCCCACTACCTTTCCTGTAGTTCACTGGGATTTCTAGATTTCTTCCAAGAAAACTAGCAAGTGGAGAGATGAGGGGAAGGAGGCAGAGTGTCTACTTGCCTCACTGTATATCATTTTAAGAGGATAGGACAAAATTCATCTTCCTCTTTCTGTATAATAAATGCTGAAGTTCTGAGTCAGAGAGCATATATTTGGAAAGTAATGACAACATTCTCTCTGATCAAATTCCAGTCAGGCTTTTCTGACATCTCTTCTCAACTATGCCCTGACTTTGGTACTTTCATGTTCATCTCTACAATGTTCAATTTTAGCAAAAATCCTGCTTGGTGAGCTTAGCCAGCATCCCAGTCCTTCAGATCTAATCTGGCTTCTCTTTTTCCATCATATGCCACTTAATGTCAGATCATCCTGGCCTGCTTACTACAAAAATCCCATTAAATCAACTTAGAGCCCTCTTCTTAGTGATTCCCGCATTGACCCTCTCAGCTCCATGACTTGGCTATAAATTCTCACTTTTTCTTGTGTTCAGAGTTGAACTTGAGCTGTTTTTGTACTCCCAAATCCCACTGTAGTAGGCTCCACAGCTCTTGTGATAGCCTATTTGAATAAATCTGCCTTACTGTTTTTTAATATGTGTCATGAACAATTTTGTCTTCAGCAGTATGAAGCCTCTTCATACTTTTCAGGTTGCCTATTTTATGAAGCAAAGGTTCAATGTGTTGTACGTTACTACCTGAGTAGTGTGTGTGCATTTAATTGGACCAATTCATTGCTTACTAACATAATAAAAATTTTGTACTTGACACCTGTTAAAGATGTCAAGACAGGTTTTACTCAACTAATTGGCACATGAGAGAGAGACTTCAATATAAAAATGAGCAATTTTGTCTTTAGCAGTAGGAAGCTTCTTCTTACTTTTCAGGTTGCCTATTTTATGAAGCAAAGATTCAATGTGTTATATGCTACAACCTGAGTTTTATATATGTGTGTTTAATTGGATCAATTCATTACTTGCTAATATAATAAAAATTTTGTACTTGACACCTGTTAAAGATGTCAAGACAGATTTTACTCAACTAATTGCCATGTGTGAGAGAGAGATACTTCTATATAAAACTGAATTCAACTGAAAATACAGCAAATATAGCTGGAACTTTCTAGCTGACTAGAAGAGTGAGGGAGATAGTGATTAGAAACTTACCAAGAAGAGACATCAAGTGTGGGAAGGTTCTTGCTGAACTGGCTTAAATTTCTTGCTAAAGCCAGATTGCGTTTGATATCAAGGGTGGAGGATTCTTGCTAAACCTGGGTACAACAGGCCTTTGACACAGAAGGCTCAGATTAAGACCGACTTGAGAGGAGGGCTCTGAGGAACTAAGGTTTGATCAAAAAGAAAGTCTATGTCATTAATGGCATCCATTTCTTCTGAATTTTGTCAAAATACCTATTTATCAGACTTTCTTTTCAATTTTGTGCATGTTTATACTGCCCTCCGTTTTCATGGGTATAATAGTTTTCATTACTGGAGCAAAATACTTAATATATACCATTTAAAGGAGAAAAGGGTTATTTGGCACATGGCTTCAGAAGTTTCCATCTCTGTTTGATGGGTTCCCAGGCAGAAATGGCACAGTAGAGGAAAGCTGCTAACCTCAAGGCAGCCGAGAAGCAGAGGGGAAGACAAAGAGCTATAGACATGATGTAACCCTTAAAGCTTGGTCCAGATGATCTGCTTCCTCCAAGGAAGCTCTTCAACTATGGTGGTGCCCTGTGATCCAATCACCTCCCTAGGCTCCTCCTTTAAACATTTATATTAGATTAAACCCTGAATACATGAGTCTTTGTGGTACATGTAATATTTAAACCATGACATTTTAGTAAGGAAGTAAGCACTCCATTAAGAACAGAGAGTCAGATACCCATTTCCTACAGAACTTTACTATTTTATTAGGAGCCAATCAGTTTGTTGTTAGTACCGCATTTCTTTCATAAGAATTTAAAATAAAAACAAGGGTGAACGGACACTCAGTTTGAGAATCCACTCCATGCTTTAAATCAGGCATTCTGAAATTTTATCTTTTTTTAACTGTTCACTCATGTTTAGAATTTATCAAATAAATAAGTAAATCCTTTACATTTTAAATTACTTCAAGTCACTTTTAGAGATTTTTATGGAAATAATTACCATAATATACACAGCATAAATAAAATGTGCCATGGTAGTAAGGCTAGTGTAAGCGCAGTACTATAGATTTAGGTAGGTAGATAACTGAGAAAAGTCATATAAATCATGAATATTTGAGAAAAGAACAATAACAGAAGTTCAGAAAAAACTAAATTTGTGAAAGAGTTAAACAACGTTTAAGAAGCTTGATGTCAGTTTTGGTGGTAAACTTTTCTAGAAACCATTTAAATTCTATGATTCAGATGCCCAGAAGATAAAACTAACTTCTCAGGAAAAGAAAACCTTCATTGTTTGATAAAAAAAATACAGTGTGTGTCTCAGTGAGAGACACTGACGCTATCCATCTCAGAACTCTTCCCTTTACTTCAAACACATTTATCCCATGATTCCTGCCGTTTTCTGAAGCAGTTCTAGAAGTCTTCTTTTGGGTCTTCCCGAGGTGTGGTGAAAGCTACTGCTGTCCGCCATCTAATAAACAGGCAGACTTGTAAAAATATTAGTGTGAGTCTCACTCACCTGATCCACTGGACCTGGCACTGTGTGACTTCTGGCTCTTCCCTAAAGTCAAAATGACCACGGAAGGTAAACATTCTCGATTTGGGATGCTGAGGCAGCCACAACAGCACAACCAAAGACACCCATCAAAAAGGATTCTTAGAACTGCTTTAGAAAATGTAAGGAAAGATGGGCTCTGTCTGTTTGAGGTGAGGGGGAATATTTTGAGGGGGATTACCAGCAATGTGTCTTCTACTGTAATCATTTTTTATTTAAATATGCACCATTTTTTAAGTCACATCTTGTATTTTGGGGAGTAAAATTGGATAGGAATGTCTCCTGAGAGATTGCTTTCAGATTATTAAAAACAAATATAAGATATCCCTGTATAGTTGTTATCTGTTATGTTCACTTGTTTGGTTTATGCTTGGCCTCGAGAAGCACAATGAAGACTTTCTAATTACCCCACCTGCTGTATCACTCAGTGTGGACAACACAGGGCACAACCTCATTACTGCTCACTGGTGTTCTTTGTAAAAATATTTAAGTATTTTAAACTTTGATAATAGTTACACTTATTCCCATCTGAGTAATTACTGTTGGTAGACATGCTTAGTAAGGAACATGACAGTTTCCTATTATAGTATCATTTTAAAAACCCACTGCATAGTTAGCCTTACTATGCATTATAATGATTCTGTCTCTAAGCATATTTTCTCTCTGTTCAAATGCCTACACTCCAGGAATATAATTAATATTTCTGCAGACTAAAAAATTCATGGGAATTTAGTGAGTTTGTTTTAAAACAGTATACCAATAGATCTCACTTACTTGATTTTTAATTTAGTATTTCTTAGAACACTTTCATTGCAAATTTGAAAGAAACCAGACTCAAAGTGGCTGAAAGAAAAACAAGGACTTTTTAGGCCTGGAATGTACTTGTCCCATGCACTTCTACGTCCATGAACTCAAACAAATTATGAGAAATTGTCCCATCACCATAACTTGGTATTGTTTTTCTATTGGTTAGAGCTATCCTTAAGCAAGCTGTGCATTTAGGATGGCAGTTGCTGGCATTTCCAACGTATAGTTGGTAATTCTTCACATCCCTTTCAAAGCTGTCTCTCTATTCCCAATAGTCCTTGAGAAAGGTCAAAGAACTGGAAAGCACTGCTCTGCCTGATCGAGCCTAGGTGGTATGTGCTCTCTGAGAGCTAAGGTGATTCCAGTTCCACCCCAGCCATCTACATTTAGAGTGAAAGAAAAAGTTTTTTAGGGGCAATAAGAGTGTTTTTTTCTTCTACAGAAGTTCAAACTTAGATGAATAAATTAGCAGACCCAGGCACACATGTTCTTTGTAGAATTGTTTAAAAAGGGAAAAAAATTGCAAGCAATCAAAAAAAAGTGCTTAAACGAATTGTGTTCCATTGTATAAGATACTATGTTTCAATTTCTTCAATAGATCTCTAGCAGATCTCTCTCCATCTCCTCTGACTTCTATGAAGTCATTCTCCTGTGTTAGTGATATTCATTGAAGTGAGAGTTAATAACATCCTCCTCTGCCTTGAAGTTTCTAAATGCTGCTTGTTGCTTTTGGAAACAAGATAAAAAGTCCTACACAGATCCTCAATGCACTGCCTAGCCTTCATTCTGGCCTCCTCGGGTCCACCTCTCACCTTTTCCTCCTTTTTTCTTTGCACATTTTCCACATTGGTTTAATTCTCTTGGATATGTCTTGTCACGTATGAACACAGAGACTTGGCACACATTGTCCTACTGTCTCTAACACCCTCCATCCTGCACTAGCTTTAACTTCTTTGGACCTTTCAGGTCTCAAGGGATGAGGGCTTCCTCAGGGAAGGAGCACTTACAGTGTCAGGTCAGAATCACGTACATCTTCCTTTTATTTGGAACACTTAGCTGAGCTTGTAATTATATGTGCATTTGTGAGATCATTTGATTAAAAAAATCTCACTTCACCCAAGATATTAGAACTATGAGATCAGGAACCATGGTTCTCTTACTGATCTCCATACTTGGTGTACAGAAGGCTCTCATCATATAGTTAGTTACACGCAAAGAAAAGTGAAAGAATAAACTAAGCCCATACCTAATGCACTATATCTGACATGCAAAATGATAGAATGATTTAAGAGAAAGTTTCTTTCTACTAATGAACTAACAAACTGAAAGGACTGAGAGGTAACAGATGGGCTTAATGATAGGCTCATGCAAGGCAGAAAAGAATGAAAATTACAGATTTGTAAAAGGAGCAAACCTAGGGGGGAAATACTTATTAAAATAGAGACAGCGTGGAGTGATTAATGATGAAAAAGAACCAGTCTATAATGCATGCCTCCCTGGCTTAGTCCTTGATCCAACTTGTATTATCTTTGTCAAAACCATCTGAGTTTGTTAAGCATATGGTGGATAATGTCCATTTGCCTTTTCAGATCCTTTTTTCTCCTTCATTCTGTTCTGTAATGTAGTTGACTTCTCGTTATGGGTTGCGTTATTGTGCTTCCTTGACCTCTGGCTATCCACTGAATTTGGTTTATGAAAGCAGCAGCCATAGGTCAAAGCTGGAAAGAAAAAGGCCAGATGTTTCCTCTCCTGGCTTCACCCCAGGAGCTGTGTGGACTGGATGAATTCTTGAGCTGGGCTCACGGTTTACTCAGGCAGCTCTCTCACTCTGGAATCAGGTAAGCCCTCTAGAAATGGCCACGTCTGCTGATGCCTGAGGAAAGTAGGGCGCGCTGCAGCATTTTTTGTGATTTCCTGCCATGGTGACCACAAAATTGTAAGTAGTGTCCTCGTTAAACTCTCTTCACATTATGCAAATCAGATGTACCCTACAGTCCAGCGAGGAACTCGACTGCCATACTCAATTTTACCATCTTGGAAATGAGGCTAACTCCTGGGATTGTTAAGAGACATTCACGTAGTATAATGCTTTTAATGTATTTTGAAAGCTGTGGTAAATGAATCCTCATAAAAACTAAGCCAAGGGCCATTGTTATATAGAACATCTTGTCGGGCACATGGGCAGCGTTCAAGATATGGAACTTGCTGAAGGTATTAGTGGTGAAGAGTGTTTTACATTAGCTGAAATGGTCTCTATGACAGCCCAAATAGACTGTCCTGCAAGTGCTTCTTACTGGTACCAAAAGCATCTCACTTACTGGCCTACCACAGGTGCCAGAAGTTCTCAGAAGAACTAATAACCTGCAATTATTGAGTTCCTAGGACTCTACCTTACACGGTGCCCACAACTCATGTGCACATTCTTCTCCACACTTAGCGACCTCGATTCACCACTGAGGAAACTGATACTCCAAACAGCTTCACAACTTGTTTATAAGAGTCAGAAAGACTTTAAAACAAAGATCTATCCAGTTCTAAAGGCACTTGTTTACTGCTCATATCAACGTTTTGGCATAGCTTTTTCAAGAAATCTCATGTCAGCCAGGAGTGTGAACTCATTTTATGCATGAGGAGAGGTGACTTTAATAGGTTAGTATTTCGACTCAGGTGTCCTCCCCTGGGTTCTTAAGGACAGGATGGTAGGAGAAAATATAAACTTGAAGGTATGAATGCTGGCTCCTGTGAGCAAAGAAAGTGTCTGTCTTCTGGGACTGTCCAAAGTGCACGGTTGTAAGGCTGCAGAAACAAGTTTCCTCTCATTTTGTTGTCTCAAAGATAGTATTTTTTTTTTAGCAGCATAAAAACCCTTTAATATTGAGGTAGATTTTGAAATCTTACTATGAGACGATTGCCCTAATGTATTTCATCTGAACTCCATTTTCTTAGTGCTTTTAGAATTCTAAAATAGTATGAAAGTGAAACACCTTGTCACAGCTGCATCCCAAAAATGCAAATCAAATAGTAAAGCTCTAAGAAATAATAATAACCATTAAAAAAATTTTAAACCTCTTTCAGGATAACATGAATCACAAAAATTCAGACACACATCAGATGCATTAGGAAAAATAAAAGCAGTTTGGAAATGAAGTAAATAGAAATAGTTACTGATTAGACTCAACAGCCACAAGTTATCATCCGCTTCAGGATATTACTTCCTTCTGAGCAAATAAGTGATACATGCCAACTTCCAGAAAGTTTTGGTCTTTAATCTTTGCAATGATTTACTATTTTTTCCTCATATAGTATGCAACTAATACAATTAAAATGGTATTAACGACTAGTGCAGTGTTTTAAAGCAAATATAGGACTTTCAAGGAGTCTGCAATTTTAGATGTATTTTAATATTTTACTTCACAAGACTAATTTAATTTTCTTTGAATCTCTAAGTAATGGAAAATTAATTTTTAAAGTTTTTCTCCTGTAGTTCCATCAACTTTAGGCAGAAAGCTGTTCAATATTAACAAAATTGGTATAAATTCAACTTTTCTTAGAAGAAAGTGTTGAACTCAATGAGCAGAAAGACATGAAATAACAATAAGAGAATATATATCATCTCACAAGCCAAAAGCCCTGGGTTATACTTTAGATGATGCCTGTGCCTAGACATAGGGGTATCGCTGGAACTCACTCTGTTTCCTCATCTGTAAGATGATTTTAGAGTTGTGAATGAGGTGTGTGACAATTGCAAACTGGGAAACATAATGTAAAGTGAAACAATTTATTTATTACAAAACATATCTATTTTTAAAAGCTCTATTTCCTTTGCAGTTAATTGCTCTGCTTTCAATCATATGAAGAATATTGACATTAGAATTGGAACCTACACTTAACCTAAAAATTATATTCTATCCTCTACACTGCTTATGAGAAGAGCTCAGAAAAATTAACTGCTTTCAACCTCAGGTTTTACTGCAAAAAAAAAAAAGAAAAAAAAAAAGAAAAGATAAAATATGATGTAGGTCACAAGATCAAGGCAGCTTAAGCAAAATAGAGTGGCAGAGGTCTGGACCATGGTGGGGGCCCACGGTTGGTGGACTCTAAAATTCAGATCCATGGTAGGCTGTATTCATTAAAGATGACTGAGTCAAGGTACATACCATCCCACACACTCATTGCAATGTAACACGGAGAAAGGCTGTCAGCAACCACCGATGTCCTTTTCCTTCTGTAACTGTCTTAGCCAACAGCAAGCAGCAATGACTCCTGTTTCTAGAGCTGAATCATCAATAGCAATGTGGCTTCAGCTGGGTTAATCCTGTCTCAGACCAGCATCCATGCTGTTGACACCCAGTCAGTCCTACAGGAAGAACTAAGGCTCACAGATCATGACCATCTTCAAATTACCAGCCACGTGAGTGAATATCTTAAAAGTCAAAATATTCTAATCTCAAATTGGGCATGGTGGCACATGCCTGTAATCCCAGCACTTGGGAGGCTGAGGCAGGAGGATCCTTATGAGTTCAAGATCAGCCTGGGCTACAAAGTGAGCTCAAGGCCAGCCTGAGCTGCATAGTGAGACCTTGCCTCAAAAAGACAGAAAAAAAAAAGATATTGTAGTCTCAGTCAAGCCACATATGACTGTGACTATTTAGGAGAATCTGCTTGAGAGAGAACTGTCCCTACAATCCTAACTATCAAAACATATGAAAGAATGAGTTATGTTAAGCCTTTAAGTCTTTGAGTGATCTCTTACAATAGATAGTGAATAGGCATGGAATACAAAGATCATTGCTGCAGTTGTTAATTACCATCTATTGTTCCAATTTTAGTATATGTGCTGCCAAAGTGAGCACATAATTACCATCTATGTATGCTTATGAATATGAGCAAACATAAAGTAAGATTTTTGTTTTGCCCTTCTAAGTTGATCCTTTGAAAAGAAAGTCAATAAAGTCTTGTCAAGTCTTTCATATGTTTTAGGTGTTAGATATGGCTAAAGAGTTTCAGAAATTTTTTTTCATGGCATTGAATAGCAGAGAAAGTTCAGTGCTTTTCTACTAATGTCTTATTTTATATAGTAATCTACTTGAAATATACATATAATATCAATATTAATGAACTAGACATTTGGCTATTTCACCTATGGTATTTTAGTTCACATATTCAGCTGGTTAGAAAAGTATAGAGATATTTGCATTAGGATGTAAAAAATAGGGTTAACCAGGCATGGTGGCACACATTTGTAGTCCCAGCTAGTCAGGAGGCTGAGGCAGGAGGATTATAAAATCAAGGCAAAATTGGGGACCTTAGTGAAATGTTGTTTTAGAATAAACAATTTTTTTAAAAAAACTAGTAGGGAGACAGATCTCTCTCAAGCGGAAAGGGGAGCAAGAAGTGGAGGGAGGGGGCAGGGAGAGGAAGGACAGTGGATGGAAAAGGAATTAAGATGTGTTATGTACATTAACAACTCCACACAAGGAATGTAAGCATCATGCACTGCAAACACATACTAATGAAAAAAACAAATACAAAAAAAAATAAGGGAACAAAAAAAATTAAAAAAGGACTAGGATGTATCTTAGTGTTTCTTGAGTTCAAGCCTCAGTTCAAAAAAAGGGTTATGTTATATATTGAGCATAGGTAGTATTTCAGGTCAGTGAATAAATCAACTGGTCCAATTAATAAAGATTTAATTGTGGAAAGACATGATAAAGGAAAAGAAACACAAACTGTGATCTGGAGGATTTTGTGAACATATAATTTTAATTGGAAGAAAATATTGGGAGAAAACCCTGTCTAACCAAGGGTTTATTTTGACAATGTATAGACAACTTTTACAACTGATGTAGGGGAAAAAACAGCAGCCAGTTAGTTAGTAATGGTCAAAAGCTTTAACACTCTTTACCCAAAAAGGTACAAAAATGGCTAATACATCTAAGGGAAAATGCTCATTATTATTAGTACTAAGAATGAGACAAGTTTAAACTACAATGATATACCACCACACCCACACCAGACCGGCTAATTAAAAAGTGTGACAATATCAAGGGTTAGCAAATATATGCAACAACTGGAACTCTCACACATTGCTATTGAGAATGTGAAATGGAACCGCGACTTTGAAAGACTAGCAGTTTCTCATAAAGGTAAATATATACTTAGCATGTGATATAATAATTCCACTTCTGGTTGTTTGCTCAAGAGACAATTATATAAAAAAAAGATTTATGCAAAATAATCATAGTAGCTTTTATGCTAATAGCCCCCACCTGGAAAAAGTATCCAGTACACTGTAGGTGATTAAATAGTGATGTATCCATATGAGGAATATTGTAACTCGGCAATAAAAAGGAACACATTACTAAAACACTCAAGGGGAATGAATATCAGAAACATTTTTCTAAGCAAACAAAGCCAGGAATAGCGAGTATATATACATATGATTCCATTCAATGAAATTCTAGAAGTGGCGAGATTAAGCTACAGTGCAGTGCAGGCCAGACGATTGGGTGGCTGGGACGTGTGGTAGCGTGTACGTGTGGGGCTGAGTGAGGGCATTTGTGAGGCTATTTTGACTGAGAAAAGGAATAAAGAAACATTTGGGGGATAATAGACTTCATATTTTGATTGTTCTTATGGTTATCCATGGTACACATTTGCCAGAACTCAAATTATCTAAAAAAATGCCCTGTTCTATATAAGAACGCTCTGTTTATATAGAACGCTCTGTTCTATATAAATTATAATTCATTCAAATTATATATATCATTCAAATTATATATAAATTATAATTCACTCAAGTTGTTTTAAAAAGAAAAAGCAGTAAGATTCTTGTTAGTCACTGTCATCAAACTTGACTTTATGATGTGACCTCAATGTAACCATATTCCAATATATGTATTAAGTGTGTTTCTCAAAATATGTACTGGAAAATTTTCCAATAAAATTGCTCAAGAATGAAATAAATAACTTCAGTACCAAAGCATCATCTTTTGTTAACATGCCTAATAAAAACCTGATGCTACAAAAATGCAAAAAGGAGAACAACATTCTCAGAAGTTGAGTAAAATCTCAAGGACAGTGAAATTGGTTTAATTTGAAGAGTGAAGCGTGAGACATAACTTCCTAATCAACTCCCTCCAGTCACTAATAGTTGGAGAAAAATATGTTTGCATTTCTGGTGGGGCAGGGGGAAGTACACCACTGTGACATGGCTCAGAGCTCTCTGCTCTTCTCAGCATGATGTGCCCTGAAGACAACGACTTCATCAATGGCAGCCACCTTTGGCTAACTTCTACATGGAGGAAATGAAAATGTCAGCTCCAGCACGCTTTAGCAATCCCATCTCACATAAGTCTGCATGTGGGGTGTGAGTATGGGACCAAGACACACAGTGTAATTCACAACTCAGAGGCACATCTTCACAAAAGCTTGAGACCTAGTCCCTTAACTCCAGCACACCTACCCCATACTTACAGTCACTGTACCTATGCAATACCAAAGACTTATTGACAGCAGTTCCTTACATTTGGGCAAAAAAGTGCCGTTTGAGGGTACTGAGTAAGAATCAGAACCAGACAGCAGGGATTCGCCTTATAGGGACAGTTGGGATTCTCAGGTAGGATTAGATGAGGGGAACTGGGCCCTCTAAGAGGTGGAAAGGAAGGGGTCTCTGCATCTCGGCAAGCAGCAGGGAGCAGAGAGATGACAGCCTGTGATTTTGACATTTGCCTTTGTGTAGCTACACTGAGCTGGCAGCCTGTAGTTTTGCTCCCTCTTCTGTTAGCTACAGTACCCCACCTAAACCCCTCTTTTAGTAGGTTCTCTCTCCCTAAGAAAGTTTCTTCTCCAAATTTCCCAATTGGTCCTCCTACCCTGGCCCCTAGCAACAAGTCCAATAACTGATCAAGTACTGACTCTCTCAAGGGGAGGTAAGGATGGGACCCTAACTATGGAAACAGGATTGCTGACCTGCAGTCAGGGGTGTCTCAGCTCTGAGTGCCCCCATACCTTACACGGAGTGGCTTTGTATTGCTTCCTGCAATATCTGCAAGAGAGTATTTGCTTTGACTTGTCTTCTCTGACTTCTGTTCCTCTTTCTACATTGGAGAGAGAAACAAGCCTGGTGAGAGTGAGTTTGGGGACCCCTAAACCCCAGAACAATCACAAATGATGCCCAAATCTCTGTGAAAACTAGTGAATGAATTCAATAAACTTACAAGATACAAAATCAACACACAAAATTGTGCACATTTCTATGCAGTATAAGGAACCATCTGAAAAGGAAATTATAAAAATAATCTTGTTTACAATAACATAAAAAGAGCAAGAGATATGAAATGAATCTACCCAAAGACACAAAACATTTGTGTACTGAAAATTAGAGAATATTGATGAAGGAAATGGAAGACATAAAGTAATCTGTAGATTCACTGTGATCCCATGAAAAAATCAAATAACATTTTAAAAACAGAAATAGAAAAAAATCCTGCAATTCATCTGGAGTAACAGACCTAGAATAGCTCAAAGCAATCCTGTGAAAAAATTGGAGAAATCTCAAGCAATCACATTTTCTGATTTCAAAATATATTGTAAAACTTCACTAATTATAATGATATATTGCTGACAGAAAAAGACACGTAAGCCAATGGAACAGAAGAGAGAAAACAGAAATGAACCTACATTCATAGCTAACAGATCTTTGACAAAGGAAGTGCAAAATATAATAAGGCGTCTCTTCAATAATCCTTATCCAGGAAAATCAGATAACCACACGCACAAAATATGAAATTGGATTCTTTTCTTATACCATATGCAAAAATCAAAATCACCTCACAGTGGATTAGAGACATAAATGTAAGACTTGAAATTATGAAACTCCTGGAGGAAAGTACAATAGAAAGTCTATCATCTATCTATCTATCTATCTATCTATCTATTTATTTTAAAGAGAAAAGAGTGAAAATAAACAACAAAAACAAAGACAAAAACAAAGCAAGACAAAAACTATAAAAACAATAGAGAATTTCAAAACAAGATGATAGGAAATCAACAATAGTTGTATCACTTATTGTTATCTTCAAAGTTGTTGCTCAGATTAAAAGATATAGGCATGAATGATTGATCAAATAATTAAACATTAACTATTGCTTTCAATAAACCAATAGAAATTAGTAGTACAATTATCTTAGCTATCCTGTGTGTTTGTGTATATATTTCCCTTCCTTCTCTCTTTTCTTCTTTCCCTCATCTCAGTTGTTCTTTCCTATTGAGCAGTTTCTTTCCCTTTCACAGTATCTATTGTATCTTTCAGTTTTATTTACTCTTTCAAGTTCTTACACTAGGGAGACAATATGGTGCTTACATATGCAGGTCTGATTTATTTCACTTATGAGTACGGTCTCTAGTTGCATCCATTTACCTATAAAAGCCTTGAGTTTATCTTCTTCTTCCTTTTTTTTTTTT
>NW_004955463.1:1942330-1967129 GCF_000276665.1 Chinchilla lanigera
CAAAAACAAAGACAAAAACAAAGCAATACAAACACTATAAAAACGATAGAGAATTTCAAAACAAGATGATAGGAAATCAACAATAGTTGTGTCACTTATTGTTATCTTCAAAGTAGTTGCTCAGATTACAAGATATAGGCATGCATGATTGATCAAATAATTAAACATTAACTATTGCTTTCAATAAACCAATAGAAGTTAGTAGTACAATTATCTTAGCTATCCTGTGTGTGTGTATATATATTTCCCTTCCTTCTCTCTTTTCTTCTTTCCCTCATCTCAGTTGTTCTTTCCTGTTGAGCAGTTTCTTTCCCTTTCACAGTATCTATTGTATCTTTCAGTTTTATTTACTCTTTCAAGTTCTTACACTAGGGAGACAATATGGTGTTTACATATGCAGGTCTGATTTATTTCACTTATGAGTATGGTCTCTAGTTGCATCCATTTACCTATAAAAGCCTTGAGTTTATCTTCTTCCTCTTTTTTTTTTCTTGTTTTTTTTCTGGTACCTGGAATTGAACTCATGATCTTGCGCTTGCCAGGCAGGCGCTGTGCCGCTGAACTAAATCCCCAACCCCCAAGTTTATCTTTCTTTATGGCTGAGTAATACTCTACTGTATAAAATTGCTACATTTTTCTTATCCACTCCTCAGTTGATGGGCATTTGGGTTGTTTCCAAGATTTTGCTATGACAAATTGTGCTGCTATAAACATGAGTGCACATGTATTGCTCTGGTATGATGTTTTTAATTCTTCTGGGAAAATACCCAGAAGGGGATGGCTGGGTTAAATGGGACCTGTAATCCTAACTTTTTGAGGAATCTCCAGACTGATTTCCAAATTAGCTGCACCTGTCTACACTCCCACCAATAATGGAACAGTTCCTTTTTCCCCACAGCCCCTCCAGCATTTGCTGTTGGTTAATTTCTTGATGATAGCCATTCTTACTGGGGTGAGATGAAAGTTCAGTGTTATTTTAATGTGCATCTCTCAAATGTCCAATGATGCTGACCTTTTTTCATCTACTTATTTGGCGTTTGTATTTTTTCATCTGAGAAGTGTGTATTCATCTCAGATGCCCATTTTTGAATTTGTTCTTTGAATTTGGGGGGGGGGTCCTATTTTTTTCAATTCTTTATATGTTCTAGATAGAAGCCCTTTGTCTGAGGGACAGTTAGCTAAGATGTTTTGCATTCTGTGGGTTGTCTTTTCAACCTACTGGTGATTTCTTTTGAAGTACAAAAGCTTTTTAATAGGATGAGATTCCAGTTGTTGAGTCTTTGAAGTGTTTCCCATACAGTTTGGGTTTTGTTTATAAAGACTGTGCCTACCCTTACGCCTTCAAGATTTCTACCTACTTTCTCTTTCAGTAGATTCAGTGTTTCTGATTTAGTATTTAAATCTTTGATCCATTTTGACTTTAGTTTAGTGCACTGTGATTGACATTGGTCTACTTTTTATCTTTGGTATGTAGAAAGCCAGTTTTTCCAGCACCATTTATAAAAGAGGCTATCCTTCTTCCAGTGAACATGTTTGGCCCCATTGTCAATGAGAAGGTGGCTGAGTGCATTTGTAGTTGTGTCTGCATTTTATAATTTGTTCCACTGGTCTTCAGGTCTATTTTTTGGTCAGTACCATGCTGATTTTATCACAGTAGCTTTGTGCCATAATTTCAAGTCAGAGATTGTTGTGGAAATTCTGAAGATCATCTATACCTACTTTGAAAATCTTTACTCTCATAGGATGGAAAAACACATAAGAAATGGACAGAGTAATCACTTTGCACCTATTCTTCAGGTGATGATGTTGGCAAGACTGAATATAATTTAACATTCTTTGGGGACTAGCAAAGGTTTGAAATTGCTCAGCCAAAAATCCAAAGGCTAGATATTGTGAAAAATCAATTTTGAATTTAAAAATATTATTCTCCAAGGTATGTTTACTGATTCCCAAACAGGTTGAACTAAGGACAAACTTATGACCAACAGGAAAAACCTAATAGTAGCAAACTAGAAATGAGGATGACCTTGAAATAGAAAAGGAATGCATATAATCTGACTCAGTTTAAATTGAGCAAACCAAATTCTGCTAAGAGATTTCCAGAAAAGTAATTCCAGAACAATCTCTATCATGGTCACAGATTCAGAAATATTAAAAACCAAATCTACACATGTGCACACTTACACACACACACACACATAAATATTTCTGTGTACATATGCATGCATGCATACATGCATCTGTATTTTTTATGTGCAAACTGACAGGCAGATTATAAAATGTAGCATAAATAAAAGACCAACATTATAAAAGACAGTCTTCCAAAATTTTTTTTTTACATTTCCTCCTCCTACGCTTTTAGGGTAGAAATTTTATTTATTGATTTAACAACCAAAAATTGTATGCATCCTGTCTAAAATATGTATCCTACTTAAAATATTGCTTTGAGACATGTATGCATTACAGAATGGGGAAATCAAGTTATTTATTATAAATATCATATATTTATCATTTTTTGTGATGATAACAGTTAATAGCTACAGTTTAAGAATTATTTAATAATACATTATTATAACTTTAGTCATTATATTGTACAGTAGACTTCTTGAATTTTTTCCTCCTACCTAACTGAAATTTTGTATTCTTTGACCAATGTCTCTACCTCTTCTTTTCCCTAAAGGCCATTGTTGAAGAACAGGGGAGAACTGCTCTAGTGGATAAGAACTGTTGTAATGTAATAAAAATTGGGACAGTGTAGAGTTGAGTGAAAGGAAAAAAAATAGGACAGTGTAATCAAATGTAATAGAATAGCATAAGATACAATAGACTAAAATAGTTGTTGTGGATGTTGTTGATTTCCTACTCAAAATCACAAACTCATGCAAAAATAATAATAATAACACAAGAAAGACTAATGTAGTCAGTATGTAAAAAATTATACTTGTGGATATTTAATTGATTATAATTTCAATTCATTTAGTAAAATTTGGAAAAGAAGTATTTTTAGCAGAAGGAGAGTAAAGGAAAGATTGTATTAGATAGTTAAAAAGAGATTCCAGTAACAGCTAAAATGCCATATAATTTGGGACACAGGACAAGAAAAACAGTAAGTATAATTAGATTAGAATGATTTTAGGGCAGACGGAAAAATTATCTTTAAAAAAAGGTAAGAAAAATTTGAATTAAAGATGCATTACTAAGTAATCATTACATGTTTCATTATAAGAAAAAAAGAAATCAAACTAAATCTAATTTTATCTAATTAGATGTTTAATGATATAACTCTGTGCATGTGTAATACTATAGTACATGTGCCACATTATATACATAATCCAAAGTCAGACTTTTTTCCTTTACCTTTCAGTTCTATTGCATTCACACATGCATAGAATTGATAAGTACCTACGTCAATATTGTCATGGCTTGTGTCTGGATGTCCCCCCAAAGCCTCATGCAGTCATGGGGTGGGCTTCTAGAATTCATGGTTGATCCATGATCCAGTGCTGGGATTATGGGTGTTAGTGCTACATCCACACCGGGGCAGGTAGTTTACATACAGTGTAAGGCAGGTAAAGAGCCTTTCTCTGCCTGCCTGCTCGTCCCTTTTGTTCTTGTTGCTTTTGCTGTCTTCTGCAGCCTTGAATGGTTGCCCTCTGCCATGTACCACTCTGCCTTGGAGCCAGCCAAGTACGGACTGAAACCTCCACAAACCGTGAGCTAAATAAACCTTTCCTTCCTTGATTCTGGGTGTTGGGTATTTTGTCTCAGCAACGAAAGAAAAGTAGCCAAGACAAATATCTTTTGTGTTCCTTTTTCACGATCCATTATTGCATAAAACTAATAAAAACTCCTCTTGGGGTGGGACTTTCATTCTATATTGCTATTTTAGCAAAGATGGTTGAGGACCCCTTTTTAAGCAAATGATATTTGAACAAAGACTTGAAGGAGGTGAAAGAGTTGAAAAATGAAAATGTCTGCTGAGGGAGTGTTTTGGTTGGAAGGAGTAGCTAGATTAAGGGTCCAAAGGTCCTTAGGGATTGGTGTCTTCTTGTTAGAATAAAATGAGAGTAGCAGACATTCAATAGGAAAGGTATGGAAAGGACAGATGTGGCAGGATCTTGTAGGTCATTGTGAGGACCTTAGCTTTCATTTCAAAGGAGATGTTGGGAGACTGGAAGGAAAGAGGAATAACAACATGTAACTTTTACTTAAAAAGAAAGACTCTGGCTGCTGTTGAGAATAAGCTATCAAGGAATAAATGATGGAAGCAGGGAGACTGCATTGACGGCTGTGGGGTAACACAGTAAATGATGCTGGTGACTCCAGCCAAATGGGTAGCAGCAGAAATGGTGATCAGAGCTATCTTACATATAGTTTGAAGGCTGCTTAGATTTTATGACTTAAGAATTGAGGATGACGCCACGAATATTGACCTGAGTAACTGAAAAGACAGAATTGTTATCAAGGGAGATAAAAAAAGGTTATAAAGGAAGCATACTGGAATGACGCTAGAGCAGTAGCTCAGCTTTTGTTATACTGTGGGACACGTCTGCATGCTACAGTAACACAGATGTTAAATAGGAAATTGAATATACAAGTTTAGAATTTGAGGCAGAAGTCTTAGCAGACCTAAAAATCAGTGTCACTCCTTGGTTTAACAAAAAAGGTATCAAATCAAAGAGACTAGATAAAGTCACGGTGTTAGTTAACTTTCTGTTACTGTAATGAAATATCTGACAGTATCAGCTAATTAAATTTATAAGGGAGCAGGTTTATTTTGGTTCACAGTGGCAGAGTTTTTACTCCATGGCTGCTTAGCCCCGCTTTCTGGGCCCGTGGTGGCACAGTACATCCTGGTAAGAACGTGTGGGGAGGAGGGGACACCTATTCAGACCATGACATCTTCCTCCGACTCCTTTAAGAGGTGGGGCCTAATCAGAGGCCACTGGGGTGAGCCCTTAAGGAGACAGTGGGACCCTAGCTCCTTCTTTTCTCTTTGCTTTCTGGCAAGCATGGATGAGCATGCCCCTCTACCGTACAAAGTCATACAGATATTTCATCTTTGTTTTAGTATTCCCAATTAAATTGTAAATGTAAGGGATGAACACTTTCAGCATTAATGTCAACATTATCCAATTGAATTCACTCTTCTGCATTTTTTCATGCATATATGTCAGCCAATTGGACGATTTCTGAGAGGAGTTGTATAGCTACAGATTTCTTACCAATTTGGTGCCATATTTGTTCAAAAATATTTCCTAAACAGTGGATGACTATTCTAAAACATTATGAGTTATCTCCTCGAGGAACCAAAGACTAAAAATAAGGAGATAACTTACTTTAGTGATAAGATATACAGAACTCAAACTTGCTAGACATAAACGGTATCACAAGTTAGGAAACTGCTAACATAATACTCTGTTGAATCTTCCCTATTAGTTGCTTTTCTCTATACTATAATTAAAACACTGTTATGCTTGACAGTGGCTGAATGATTTTAAATCTCTTGTCATGCCAAGTCTTTTATCAAGGGCCTGAAAACTGTTTCTCCTTCCTCATAGTTACCTTAACTCTCTCTACTCACCGGAATGAGACAAAATACACTTCTTTACAGGCAGAAGTCCAAAGGGTTATTTAGAGATTGGGAAATGTGTCATTATTATATTACAATGCCAAGAAAAAATGTAACTGCAAGGTGCTTTTGTCATTTAAGAATATATTGACAAAAACAGCATTAAACTCTCAGTCTGGGCCTTGCTGGTTTTTCCATCATCATGCCAATTACTTTCCTGTTATTTCACATTCTTTCTCATTTTTTTCTGCCAGTTTTATTATTTTTTTATTTTCTGACATAAAATCTTTTACTCTTAATTTTCTCCTTTCCTATCTATTTATAGTGTTTCATGACAGCTGTGGGGGATTCATGACAGCTTTGTAAAATAAATGCTTCACATGCAGCAGCAGTTTGAGAAATACTGCTTGAAGTAAATACTTCTAAAGACTTAAAACTTTTAAGACTTCTGGCAGATGAAAATAATTTTTTAAAAAAACCTATGTAATCTGTGTTGGCAAAATGTATGTTCAAAAAGCACTTTTGGTTTATGTAACTAAATCTGCCCAGATACGCCCTGACCCCTAGTCTTCACACCGGGAGAGGCAAGCTTCATAAATGTTATTTACCAGTTACTATAGGAACTAACCAATCACCGGAGCCTCAAAACCCAGTTAGTGATGAGTTTCATAGTACATACTCGGTAGTTGTTGATCAACTGATTTATTGTGGTTATTTATTGATTCACCGTTTAATTTTTTAAGCAAAATATACTGCATTGCTTTTCTCTTTATACTGAGCATGAAATTCACATAACTCTACCTAATAGAACTGATACCTGAAAGCCATTGCCTTTAAGTATTATATAATGTCACATTTTCCCAGGCATATAGAGTTTTAATAATTGTTTCTGTAATGTTGCTAGGAACTATCCCACAGCTCATTAATACCAGCAGGCTCCCACAACCTTCCTCTCCTTTCCTTGACTTAATTAAGATAGTTACATAGTGAGAGTGGAGGAGAAAGGCCGCAGTCTTACTTAATAGAGCAACAATTTAACCTAAGCCAGTACTAATCAGGAACGCTAACTGTAAAATATTACATCTGGCTTTCCCATGAATATCTTACCAACTGTGCATACCATCTCTCTTAAGATCTACGGTATGGTTCCCCCATTTTCACTTGTAACTCTGTAGCAATATTTTCTTTTTTGGTGTCAATTTAATCTAACTCATTCTTCACAATGTTCCTTGGAGTAAGCATTTAAAGCCCAAATTAAATTAAAATCCTTTGGTGGCAGCCCACCACAGGACCTCCTCACTGGACAGACATGCCTTTTCAGGTCAGGACCCAAGTCTGTGTTCCAGCCTTATCTCAGGACACTTGAGCTTGTTTAGTCTGTGTACCATTAAATGGAGCCTCTCACTGTGATTTTGTGTAGTTTGCACCCTCTGATTACATTATAGTTTGGAAATGCCCCCTCCACCCTGCAAGATTCATGTGTTGGAAATGTAATCTCCAATGTAAGTGTTGAGAACTGAGACTCTGAATGATGACTAGTTTATCAAGATTTTGACTGCATAAATATGTTAATTCCGCCATCATAGGTGTGGGTTAGTTATCACAGCAGTGTGTTGCTGATGAAAGCATGATTTGACTGCCCTCCGTCCTTTTTCTCCTCTTTCTGTCTTTCTGCTTCACTCTCTCTGTCCCTGTGTGTCTCTCTCGCTCATGCCATCTTTCCCTTCCATCTTCCATAATGGGATGATGCAATATGAAGACTCCCCCCGCATCTTTGGACTTTATAAATTAACTAAATGGAGATATTCTGTTATAGCATCACAAAATGAACTAAGACAGCCTACGTGTTCTTTCTCTTATTGCTACTTGGTGAGATTTACCTTTAAGTTCAAATATTGTTGCTTGATGAAGTTTTTTTCTTTTTCTCCATGCAGAGTACAATCTTTTCCTCTCACCATACTACACATCACTTATGCGTATTCGTAATTAGTTCTTGGCCTGTTTTTCCTTTCTTGAGGGTGGAAATGAGAGTTTATATTCTGTCCAGCACCAAGTATAGTTCCTGAAAAGTGTGGGTTCTCCATTAACATTTAATGGAGGAACGAGTTTTGCCAGTATTCGTGTTTAGATATCATTTCATAAGGCACTATTCTTTTCTTTCTGGAAATCTTTTTTTAAAAATAAGCTGTTACAGCCACTGTGTCTCGCTCTTGCATGGAGGCCCACCTGTACCCTGTTGGGTGTATTTCTTTCCCAACTCTTACTTGGCCTTACTTTTACTTTCCTGCTTTTACTCCTTTCCCTATTTTTACTTTTGTTATGCAGAGCCAGTTTCTTTTCCTACCTTTAATAAAACTTTGCTACCATTAAAAAATAAAATAAAGTTTAAAGCCAGGCATGATGGAGTGCACCTGTAATCCCAGTACTTGGAAGGCTGTGGCAGGAGGATCACTGTGAGTTTGAGGCCAGCCTGGGCGACACAGTGAGTTCAAAGCTGTCCTGAAGTACGTAGGAATACCTTGTCTCAAAAAAACTCCAAATATAAAATAAAAAAAATTAAAAAAATAAGCTGTCATATAATCTGAGGTGGCCTTTTTGCCTTACAGAAGAATTTAAAGTTGACTTGTGAGTGCAGTGTTAAGAAACAGAAAAGCATGATGAGCTACACCTCATGTAGTACACAAATATGGTGATATTATGCCTTCCCTATAGAAGTGAAAACATAAACAAAAACATGTAAGAAACTTCTGCTTTCTAGAGAAGCTATATAGTAGTTAGGAACCTTGAAAGTCACAAAAGTCTTACAAATCAAATGAAATATTTCCTAATGAAGTTTAATTCTGCTTCTTGGTTCATTCCTCAGTAGTAATTAGCAGTGGTTGAGCCTCATCAATCAATTAACAAATCAGCAAGTGCTCTTTATTGACTTCTTACTACACAGCACTGTGATTATAAAATTGGAGAACAGAAGTATAAGACATCATTATTGTCCTTAGGGAGTTCTTTTTTCCTTATGAGATACTTCATGGAGAACCCATTCACTTATTAACAGAAAAATACTGAGAACCTTATTTGTTCCAGGCACTGAGCAATAGGCTTGTATTATAGGAAGAAATCTTGAACTCTGCAAGAAATTCTAAATACAAATACAATACATAGAAAATAGCCCCAGCATTTAGATTAGAGAAACAACTATTACTTCGCTCCAAGTCCAGAAAATTGGTACTGTAGAGCTGGTTTTGGTAAGGCTCACCCACGTGCCTGTGCTGCTGTGAGTTGGTGGCTTTGTTCTTCGTGGTTGGACTTCCTTACCTGTTTAGGGTCTCAGGTGGGAGCACTGACTAGATTTTGCTGAATGTGTCTCATCCTTTAGTAATCTAGCTTGGAAATATGACAGAGAGACAGAGACAGGGACTGAGACAGAGACTGAGACTGAGACATAGAGAGGAAAAAGAAGACAGAGAAGGGGCTGGGGATTTAGCTCAGCAGCACAGTGCCTGCCTGGCAAGTGCGAGGTTGTGAGTTTGATTCCTGGTACCAGAAAAAAAAAAAAAAACAGAGAGGGAGTGGAAGAAGGGGAAGGGGAGGGAGGGGGAGGGAGGGGGAGGAGGAACGAGAGGGAGCGGGGGAAGGGAAGAGAGGGGAGGGGGAGAACTATGTAAGGGAATTTATAAACCTTTGCTTTGATCAACTTTCTTACTGTTCCTTTGGCTAAAACAAGTACTCAGGCAAGCCTAGAGTTGGGATATATACTAATGGATGTAGATATAGAAAGACATGGAAATTCAGTCCAATAACCACAATGATTGTGTCACACCACAGTAATAATCACTCTGAGGTAGGTTCCAACCTAAATTAATGAGGTCCTTTATGTTGAGATCCCTGGCACCTCAGACATAGAAGGTAAGAGAGCTGGAATGAGTCTGCTTAAGCAGAGGATGATCTGCTCACAAGACAGCTAAACACATATGAGCATCCCTGTAACAAAAAAACATTTTGGGAAAATATGGAAGCTACAAGTATATGAAAGATCCCATCCCTCCATACGATAAATATTTCCCTGAAGTTCATGTGTGAACTGTAGCAATAAAAACGTTTCTCCGCTTCCGCTGCTGGCTGTATGTGACTCACACTGGAAGGTAGTTACCCATCATCACACACACTTAAGGAACCATCATACTTAGGAAGCCCAAGTTACTTGCATTTTTAAAGCTATGTATTGTTGTGAGTTAAAACTATAAGAAATGTTGAAGTCCTAACCCTCGGTACTTCAGAATGTGACTTTATTTGAAAGTACTTTGCAAATGCAGTTTGTTAAGATGAAGCAATACTAGAGTTGGGTAGATCTTTAATAGTAGAGGTGGGTAGTCCTTAGAGGAAGAGACACATAGAGGAGAAAGTCATGAAAAAGCACAAAGCATTGCCTGTTCTAACTGCTGCAGCATTTCCAGCTGTCCTATCTCACTCTCTGGTTATCATCAGGGATTAGGATTCTTGTCTTAACAACTGCTATAAACTTTCACTTCTTTTACATATCCTCAAGGGACCTAGCACATTGTAGGGAACATACCGGTACTATTAACTTGCTGATTAACTGATTCTTGACATTTTCATCAGAGAAGTGCTTGTTATAAATTTCTACAGAAGATTCTCTGGAGGTTTATTGGTAGCAGAGCTGGGGTGGGAAGATGCAAGTGAAAGGAGGGAAAAGTATTACACTAGGCTGCACAAAGCAGCTGTTTCCCGGAGCCAAGTTCTATCTGCCCTAGTGTCTGCAAAGAGCCTGAGTCCTTACCATTAGAGTCACTTCTTAGTGATTCTTGAGAGATTCAAATTTCCATGGGGCAAATGGGAGCTCTGATACATAGGGAAACTAGCGCGGGGGGGGGGGAATTTATTGCATAAGTATTAATGTACTGTTTCAGTTTTAAGGTACAAAACACAGAGGGAATAGAAACTAAGGAAGTGAGGTTTCTCCATCCTGAAGTTATCTGGTGAAAAGCTTCTCCCTTTGCTCCAATAGGGGGCCCTCGAATGACAGGATGCGGGGCAGGATCCTCCAGTGTCAGCAGAAGCTACTCAGCAGGAAGAAAGCAGAAGCCAAAGGTAGGATGAGAAGACATGGGAGAATAAGGTTTGATAATTTCTTAAGGCTGACCCATTGGTAGAAAAATAAAGACCATAGTGAAGACCCCTGCTCCCACTGTGGTTCTCTGTAATTCTGACAGGTGAACACATCCATTTGGACTCCTGCTTCATTTCTTTATATTACAGAAAGTAAACTATGAGTGCATATACCTGTATTTTTATTCTTAAATAGAGCCCAGGGAGCTTTTAACAGGAGCAATTAAAAGCATCTTCAGCTTTGATTCACTCCTTTGCAATATTTTAGTTTTAAATCAGATGCTCGAGTCTTGCATAAAAATAGCAAGTAAATTTCAAAACCAAAAATATAAAGTCTAAATATCTTCAAATTATATTTAGGATAATTCAGGATTAGTGTCATTGGTAAATTTAAAAAAAACCTATGAATTATGAATGTACTTTGAGTTGGGATTATTAAATGATTTTTAAGCAAATGAAAGTATTTTTATACCAACATGAACCTTCACTATTAAGAAAAGTACGTTTTGGTGCCAATATTTGTCTTCATGTTTAAATATGAAGGAAAGCTCCATCTTTGAATCAGCAGGTGAAATGCTAACAACACCTTTGAAATGCTAACTCCACTCCAAAGGAAAGTATCTAGTTATTTTGGGTTTGGGTTTCCCAGATATGAACTCATGGGGTTAAGGGTGCCAGAACTGAAGCCTTCTGACCTAAAGGGATTTTAGGGTTTTCCCGGATCTCATGAATTTAGGATACAATAATTTGAAACAAAACTGTGTTAAGCAAGGTAGAAAAATCAGCAATTTGTAAACCTCACATAGATAAGACTCTTCTAAATTGGAGTGACAGTGGTAACCGACTCTTTGACATACATCATTGTATCCTACGAATGTCCTCCTCCTGCTAACTACCTTAATTGTTTTCCAGACTGTGAGGAGAAACTGGAAATTTATTCTCACCAGTCAAGTGACAAAAGAAATTTTATCTGAAGTTTTACCCTTGACATCTCGTTAGTGGTGTAAATCTCAAAATATTACACCAGAAATTACCAAGAAATTAACGGTTGCTTCAGAAATTATATAATATCATGGAAGTGTTTCATAGTCCGAGAACACGTGACTCAGCTTTGGCCACTGGGCTTCAGTTGCACCGCTCATGCTAAATAGACCTGCCAGTTTGCTGGTGAGGAAGGCAGGCTGCTGGCTAGGAGAATCCCTCCTGGCTATTTTGTAAGCCTAATACAATTCTCTCTGCTTTCTTGACATTTGCTTTTGACACACCAACCAGTTTCTTGCCTTGTTTAGGATCCGTGTGAAGTCAATCTAAAGGCAGAACGAGGGGAGAAAGGAGTCCAGTTGTTAGGCAGTGGCCAGTAAAGATGACCTACATTTCTACTGCCAATTGTGAGGCCCACCCTCCTGGGGTGGGTCTGTGTAAGTCCTTGCAAGGAGTGTAAGACACAGAACTTATCTACAAGAAAGGAATTTTCCAGAGGCTTTGGGAATAGTTTCTTTTACTGAAAAAAGGAGTCATCTCTAAGAGAGAAAGAGAGAAGGAAATTTAGAAATAAAGTATAAACTCCCTCCTGTGCATTTAGACTCTAAAGTCTGCAGGTAAACACAAGGCAGCAGGGAGCATTTCCACACAGTGTGAAAAGAGAAGCAAGTAGGGGGAGATTACCACTTGTTACAGCACTTGACATTAATTAAACCTATTTTAAATAAAGAAGGTGTTAGAATATTTTTCCATTGCATGCAATATTTACATTAATTATGCCAAATGCTGAAACTGTTTTCTATAACTAAGTCATCTGTACTCTTAATAAACTTGTGTATTTTGGAGACCAATAGGGCATGTTAGCAAAAGTTTCTAGCATAGCTTTACACTGTGTATGTGAAATTAAAATGCCCTGCTGGAGACAGCTAGTCCTTTTCCACATCATATACTGCTCCTGTTTTTTTTTCCCTTGTGGAATCATTAGTGAACAAGACTCCTCTCTAGGAAGCTGGAGTAAAGAGTCATCTTGTCTCTTCTCTCAGTTTGTGGTCAGGAATGTTTATCCTGGGACTGAAATCTGAGCAAGGGCTACTTCTTGTTTTTTTGGATCCCTGTGTCTACTGGTTTATAAAGCTTGTCCCTCAGAGCCTGGTCAGAAGACAAGAGAGATCATTCTACAGAACCTACACTTCCCTGCTGCCCCATCCACCCAGCTGCATGGACCCTTTTCCAGGTACTAATCCCTAAATTATTCTTCTCCCCTGGGTTTTTTGCACATGGACCTGCAAGACTGTTCTCTCCATCTTTGCTTACTTACCTGCTATATCTTCCCCATAGTTCCATGGGCCTGTCTTTGTAGGACACAGCATAATGGCAAAGACCCATGTTAATTATCCTTCTCCTATCAGAGTATGAACCTGCAGTCATTCTTGCCACTTTCTGAAGCAGATCTGCAAGTCCTTTTTTGTGAATGTCTTCATAAGGTGTGATAAAGATATGATCACTGCTGCTGCTGAGTACAAGAGAAAGGCAAGTTGATAAAACTATTATGGTGTGTCCTCATCTATTACTGGATCTCACACCATGCAGATGTTGGCTCCTCCCCAAAGTCAAAAGGACCATGAAAAGTAAATGTTTTGAATCAATTCAGGACACTGAGTCAGCTACAACAGCACAACTGCAGACACTCATGAAAGAGTACTTATAGAACTGTGTTAGAAAGCAGCAAGCATGATGGGATCAGTGTGTTTAAAACAAAGGATAGTGCTCTGAAGGGTGTTAATGGCAATATGTCTTTTACTGCAAAAATTTTTAAAAGGTGACTGCTATATTTTTTGACTATACCTCATATAAAGCAGTGGACTTATGGCTGTTGAAATAACTGTACATTATTTTATTTTGTTTTGTCCATTATTTTAAAAAGGTATTGGATTGGGTTAGGCAAAAGGATACAGGGATAACACCACATTGTGCAGTATACGTATCTAGGTCCCATGGAGGAAACAGAAACCTCACTAATTTCTCCAATAGAGCATATCATATACGGAATTGGTTAAACAGGTATGAGGGAGTAGCAAAAGAGCCTTAATAGCACAGAGACAGGAAACACAGGTGGCAACTGCTATCTCTAGATTATAAACAAAGGGACCAAGCTGGAGTTATTAGAACCAAGAAGCTTGGAGTACATGCTCTTAATATCTGGGATCCTGGTCTCTAGGGGACATTATGCTGATCAGTTGGAATAGGTAACTCAAAATAGGTCACAAAGGTCTAAGAGATTGCTAAGACGTGGTCTTGGAATAAACAAAAATTGGAAACTGGAAACGACTCCTCCTAGATCACCATTGGGGTGATGCTGAAGAACTGAATGCACTGATGGGTCCCTTTCCTTCTGTCTATCTTTCAGTGGCAGAACTTAACAGCTAAAAAGTAGAGCTTGTAGAATTCCCAGCACAAGTATTGTAGAGTAGACTAGAACAGGGCAGGTAGGAAGCTGAGAGACAAGAGCTCTAATAACTGGTACCAGAGGTTAGAGAAAAAAATGATACTTCCTTTTATAACAAATTGTGGAGAAGAACACAGATATATGGTAAAATATATATAGCATAGTAACCCTTATTTGAATGATAATCCAATATAATAAAACCTTTTAGATTAGGTAGTTTTAAAATAGAAATAGATGTGGACTGGTTTATTACTCCCCATAGAATCATAATTAGTAAATTATTCCAACTTGAAATACTGTAGGGAAGAGAATTTTTCTGGTATTTAAAATAATTTGTCTTCTAATTAGAAGAAGATTATTAGCAGGAAACTTAAGAATATGAAGAAATGTTAAAATTGTGAGAAGAAAAAGGTAAAATTAAATGTTAAAGCTGTACAAGGTTTACATGACTCAATTTTCTTTCCTATTAGCTGTCTGTTATATGCTAACACCCTACCCCTGGGGGACAGGATGGAGAAGGGAGAAAACCAGTTTCTATTTCTATATTGTTCAACCTTTCCATGTGCTCCTAAAAACTCATTGTCTCACCTTCCTCCACCACTCAACCTTCCTTCTGCCATTCAACACACATAAAACATGATCCCCACCTTTCTTTGCCCTGTTCTGTGTCTCAGGAGGAAGACACCCAGAAGTTTCCTCATTGCTGTCACCTGGATGTTGGTGTCTCCCAAAATGTACATGTTGAAACTTAATCCACAATGCAATCAGATTAAAAAAGTGGGGCTTTAAGTGCAATGGAGATTGCTTTTCCTGATGTCATGTGAGGAGAAGGCATTATCTTTTAACAGGCCTTCACCAGACAAGATACTTGCTAGCCTGCTGATCTTGAACTTTCCTGCTTCTAAGACTGTAAGAAATAAATTTCTATTGTTTACAAATTAGCATATATTATTTTGTCATGGAAGCCCAAACAGCCTAAGACAATCACCTGTACTCCTTGTTTCCTGGATTCCAGTTGAATTTGGCAGGTGGGATGTGCTAGCAGAAGATACTGAAGAAGAATAGAGAGAAGCAGGATACATTTTCCCAACTCCAGCCCTTGTCAGCTTTGTTTCTTGCTTTGTTTGCCATTTTTCTTGATTACTGCACTTGTTATGTGACACCTTTCCATAGCGTCAATATTCACTGGATTCTAATGATGGTATATCATTCCCTTAGCATTTAACCCCTAAGGGTATCAATGACTTTCTTTTCGTGGTAGTTGTATTAGTCATCTTAGTGTAACTATAACAAAATACCTGAGATAAAAAACTTTAAAAAGGAAAGGTTTATTTTGGCTTACAATTGTGGCAGCTTGAGATCATGGTTAGTTGACCTGTTGTTTTTAGGGCCACACCAAGGTGGTTCGTTATGGTGGGAGCCCGTGGCAGAAGAAGTTGTTTGCCACATGCTGGCCAGTGAGGTAGAGAGAGATAGGGCTGAGCTGAGGTCCTAATAGACCTTTCATGGGCACACTACCAATGACCTAGCTTCCTCTCATTAGGCTCCTCCTCTTGAAGGTTCCATTACCTCTCAACAGGCTGGTGTTGAAGACTTTAGCACATGGGCCTTTAGGTGACACTTATTGAAATCGTAGTGATAGTCCTGGAACATTGTTTGTTCTTTTCATCAGCACTCTCCATGCTTCTGTAAGTATTCCTTTCTTGAAAGTATTGGGAGTCATTGATGTTGGATTCTGTTTAATATTAGAGACCTGAAGGATTTTGCTGTGCATCATCTGGATGTCAGTTACAATGTCAGAAACAAAGTTTGGCTTTAGATATTTATTTATGTAAGTTTGATTAATGTTTGTTTCAGTGACTTTGAACTCCGTGGCTGTGAACTTCATGGCTGTGAGTACCATGAAAGCAGAAAATATGACTTGAACTCCTCACTGTATATCCGGCAAGTAACACTATACCACACATGGTAGTTGATAAATATCTGTTAATAATTTCATAAATATGTGTTATATTTGTTACATGCTATGTATTTTTCCTAACATTAGGAATATTATAATGGAGAAAGGGGGGGTATGAAGAAAAAAGTAACTTCTAAAAGTTTAGTTATAGGAATATCTGGGTGTGTTTGGAGTTAACTTTAATTCAGTGTTTACTGAGTGTCTCTTTATGAAAGGTGATATTTGAGCTAATTTTTTCAAAAACCAAGTCAACTAAGTAAAGTGAAAGATAAATTATTCTCACTAAAACTTGAAATAGGGAAGATACTGTGGCAGGCATGGAGTATTAAGAAAATGTGTTAGTCCAGAAATAATAGTAAGAATCAGTAAACAAGATCACATCAAATTAAAAAACAGGAAATCACCAACAGAGGGAAGAGACAACCTATAGAGTGGGAAAAAGTTTTGGCAGTTAATCCTCAGACAAAGGACAAATACCTAGAATATGTAAGGAAATTCAGATGGGGGAAAGGAGAAAAGATGGAAGGGGAAATATATATATATATATATATATATATATATATACATACAAGATAGCTAAGATAACCATACTACTAATTTCTATTAGCTCATTGAAAGGATCAGTTAGTGCTTATACTGTTTATTCAATTTTGCAGGTCTATATCTGGTAATCTGAGCAACTACTTTGAAGATTAATAATATTCAATATAATAACGATTGTTAATTTCCTATCATCTTGTTTCAAATTTCTGTGTAATATTTATTGTTTTTTAAAAAAATTCTCTTTAAAATAAAAAAGTTAGACCCCCCCAATTTGAAGACCCAATGAAAATATGGGCATCTGAAATGAATAGACACTTCTTTGATGAAGAAATATAAATGACCAATGAATACATGAAAAAATTTTGAACATTGCTGGCCATTTGAGAAATAACACTGAGACTCCATCGCACTCCAGAAAAAGTAGCTATCATCAAGAAATAGAATAATAACAAACGATGGCCAGGCAGAGGGGAAAAAGCACCATTTCTACATTACTGTTGTGGAAATGTAAACTAGTACCACCACTGTGGAAATCAGTATGTAGATTCCTGAAAAAAACTAAAAATAGAAATCCCATTTGACCCTCTATTTCCCATCTATGAATCAGCCCCAAAGGGCTAAAGACATCATATCACAGTCATGTGCAAGTGAACTCATGTTTATAGCAGCATAATTCATAATAGTTAAACAACTGGAAACAGCGTGCATGCCAATCAACAGATTAACAGATAAAGAAAATGTAGCATTTATACAGAATATAGTACTACTCTGCTATAAAGAAGGATAAACTCCAGTCATTTGTAGGAAATGGGTGCACCTTGAGACCATAATGTTAAATTAAGTAAATCAGATACACAAGCTTAAATGTCCCATAGTTTCTCTTACATGAGATATCCAATATACAAATTGTGTGCAAAATAAAAGACAAACAATGGGAGAAAGAGAGGAAAAAAGTTACCATAATCCAGTCTGGACAATGTATCCAGAAGTATACCTTGATATAGTATAATTGTCTCATAGGTTTCATATTCTTTTTGGCCTGTTACTCTGTTATCTGTATTTATAATAATTAATTTGATAAGGACTTATAAAATGAATAAATGAATCTGTTGCTGGCAAAAGTTCTTTTTAAAAGGGCCGTGAAATTTTCCTTTATATAGGATGCCACTCTAGTATGGTCACCCTTTTTCAGGGGTGTACTTTCAGCCAATGACTGGTCATACATGACTCAAAGATTGTGCTCTTTCACTTTGATTCAAAATGACTCTGAACGTTCATTTTCGTTCTAGAGATCTCTGCAGCATCTGCTGAGAATTCTGTCACAACAACCCTGTGATTCAGTGTCTCCCTCTGCTCAGTCTTGCTTCTCATTCTCCTTTATGAGCAGTGCACTGAAAAATCCCCTGTTCAAAATCTATCTTCATGGAGATTTCAGTCTCAGACTCTTTATTTTGAGAAGCTCAGCTACAAAAGCAGGTTTGATTAAGGAATTGAGCAGGATTAAAGAATAGCAATAAAGCAAGAATGGGAAAACTGAAAAGGCTGCCTTACATAGTTGGTGTTACGATGAAAGTGTTTAATTTTAACTGCTACCAGCTGATATGAGATGGGCTGAGATGGTTTGAATGCATAGGGTCAGCATGTATAATATTCTTTCTGGGACCAGCTCACTCTAAGAGACCAGAAGGAGCTGTTCCGTGTATCACAGTTTTTGAGAAGAATGACAGAATCCTGAGTTAGTTGAGTCAGCAAGTGGTTTAAACACCAATTCTTAATCTTCTTGGACTTCATGTAGAAAAATCTAGAAATAGAATTATATAATTTATTCTTTAACTTTGCATACATGGAGACAACTGATCCTTCTAAAATTTTCTAGTCTTTCAGAGGAAACATCCCAATCTATTGGTAACTGATGTTTCCATATTATTATTTAGCATCTGTGCTTAAAAATTCAAATGTGGTAGTCCATTTATCCTTTTAATTCTTTGCACACTAACATTGCTCTGGTATCTGTGTTTCTTGACTTGATCCTAACTTAATGTGGTTATTTTGGGTGGAAGACACTAATCACATAAATTATTAAACCCAAGAATTATGTAACATTAAAACTGGAAGAAATCTTACAAGTGAAAACAGTTCTAGTTTAATACAATTATGCTATAACTGTCACAATGTTTTTTCTAGTTCAAACATCATTTAATGTGTCAGTGTCAATCTCCAAAACATTCTTGGTAAATAATTTGGGGATTTCCCCAAGAATAGCTATGCATTTTGTGCAAATGTCTTCTTGGCTCTGCCATAGCACCGGATATTTCAGTTGTCTCCTGCTATCTCTTCTTAGAGCTCAGAGTGATGGCTGTGAAGCAACAATTGTGTTGCTACCAACAGTCCCTTCCAAACACAACATTGCATCTGTTGGTGCTCATTAAAGGTGGGTCCATTACTGCCTGTGCTTGTAATAGCTGCATGGGATCTGCCGGGGGACCTGAGTCTATATATACAATGCCATCCTTGCTAGCTGTGAAAGCTGTCCAACTAGACCTCTGCTGTAGAATTCATGTTTTTGATCTCTGTTATTACAGACTATTTTAGAACTGTAAAAGGAGTTCAAGAAAACCAAGGTAGGAACACTGAAGAGTTTTGTAACTTGTACTGAAGATTCTCATTCTCTTCAGCCTTGGCCTTTAATTATGCTTGGCCTTTTATTATCGTTGTATCACAAAGAACACCTAACATAATAGTTATGAGTGAGAATGCTTTTGCAAGCTGCTGTGGTTTGAGACTCAGATCTGTTACTGAGAGCTAGTTATGTTTAGCCATGAGTTTGTTTCGTTTTGTATTTTAAATCTTTCAAAGGTTCAGTTTCTTTATCTGAAAAATGGATGTCACAATAGTTAAATGAGACATTATGTTACTTTCTACACCTTTATTTAAAATTTGTTCTTTTTTAAGACAGGGTCTCCCTATGTATCCCAGGCTGGCCTTGTTCTCACACTATAGTCCTGGCTGGTCTTGAACTTGCAGCAATCTTCCTGCCTCAGCCTCCCAAGTGCTGGGATTACAGGCATATGCCACCCTGCCCAGATTTTATTTAGATTTTATGAATGACTAAACTACAAAACAATAGGAAAAAAAATTTTGCCTACTAAGACCAATTACTGCTTTGATTTCATAAGAGAAATTATATTTTATTACCATACACACAGAAAACAGAACTCTATTTACTAAGGACAAACTGACTGCATTATACAGCTCTTTTTCTCTCCTCCCCATCTCTGTCCTATGTTTATATATTTTGCTTCATACTGTTATAAATCTCTTGGGTGTGGTCTTAGTCTCTTTCCTCTTGTTGACACGCAATACTCAAATACCCACAATTTAAGGAAGAGAGATATATTTTGGCTCAAAGCTTCGGAAGTTTCAGTCCATGGTCAGCAGGCCCAAGTGAGAAAAGGCCATAGTGGAAGGGGTGAGCTGAAGGAAAACTGCTCACAGCATGGTGGCCAGGAAGCAGCAAGTGAAAGGAAGAGTCAGGAAGGAAGGTCTACCCTATTAGGCCACGCCCCCAGTGACCTGTCTCTTCACAACAAGCCCCGCCTCCTGACAGTACACTCAGCTCTGAACTCCTTGGTGGATGAATCAAAGAAGTAGAGTGCCCCCATCATCCAATCACCCTCTAAAATCCCATTTTTTGCAAACATGAGCATTTTGTAGGAAATTCCAGATCCAAAACTCAACAGATACAATCTTTGAAACAAACTACTGAGTTTCATCTGATAGGGATTGTTTTATAAATACTGCATTTGCTTTTTGGTGGCACTCACCTCTGCTAAGACCTTGGGTTGGATAATTCCTTAAAGCCTGTGCTAGAGGTTAGATACTTCCTGAAATAGCCCCCCTCAGTCTCTACTGTAACCTAGTCATAGTAAGACCTTCAAAGACAGAGGGTGATATTTAAGCCAGACAGTCAGAATGAGAACCCAGCTGTGCTAGTTGTTTTAATTTTGTAAATCCACATCATCATTTTAGGCTCTGTGTATGGTATTTAATTTCATCATCTATTTTACTACAGTGACAGTGATATAAGGCTGCCTGTACCAAAATGAAAGGTAGAATTAGATTTTAAAACTAGATAGAGAAATGGCCTAATTGTGTTTAAGGCATCAATCACAGATGTGGTCTAGATATCAATAATGCATCAACTTATTTTCTAATCAATAAAAATGCTTAAAGGTGATGAAGTACTTTTCATCTTGAGAGGAATTTTATAAACATTGACTAATTTATCATTATTTACAAGCCAATTAATTTTCACTACCTTGTTGTAGGAATTGTAATTATGCCAGATGGGAAAAAGGAAAATAGAGAAAGAATCCAAAAAGAATTTTGTGTTTAATAGTCCTGCAATAAGTGGATATTTACTGTCCAACTTAAATGGTGTTAAATCCAATCTGCAGGGGATATTTTTTGTAAGACACTCTTACATATATTGTTCGCTGTTATTTTTATTTCTTCTCTCCCTTCCTCATTCATTTATTCAATTCATCCCTTTAACAAATGATTTATGAACACTGTGATAAATATTAAAAATGAGAAGAATGAAATATATTAGCAGTTCTTAAGAAAAAATCATGTAAGCAAGTAACAGCAACATGACTTGCTAGCAACTACGGGAAAAAGAAGCAAGCCTACAAATCTAACTGGGTAGTTGAGAGCAGTAAAAGCTTCCTGGATTAGATGCTGCTTCTACTGAACCTTGAAGGATAACTAGCATTTGTCATACAGATGTGGTGGTAAAAGGTGACACGGAGAGAAGAAATTTGATACTGAAATTCCAGATGAATGAAATCACACACATTCTTAAGAAGACAAAAAAATTCTTCAGGGATGTAATATACATATAGGTCAAAGATGTAAAGTTAGACTATGGTAGCATGTGCTTAGACACTAAACCTGAAGACCAGTGGGTTTCTTATTGAAATTATTATTTTTGATTCTACTCAAAATTTTGGGCTCAATAGCTTGGAGTAATAATGGGAAATTTGTGCTGTAAGCAAGCTTCTGCCCATGCAAGTGATCTTTGGCCATGCTCTGAGAAATTGATATAGGAGATGGTTAGGTATTAATAGAAATTAGTAGGGGAATGACACAACCAAATTTATATTTTTGAAAAATAGCTCTAATAGCAATTTGGAGGATGGGTTAGAAGAAACTAGAGGTGGGGCAGAATTGGGAGAGAAGCCTGAAGGCTATGCCAGCTATTCCCAGGACAGAGGAAAGTCTGATCTAAAGTAGCTGAGAGAGTTAACATAGACTAGGTTAACTTGAGGGACCTTTAGGCACACATGATTGGAATGTGATGAGGAGCAGGCTGAGGGAAGGATCTAGGATTACTTTTAGTTTTTGACCTGAGTGATAAAGCAATCCAGACAGGAGAAAACATCCCCACTTCTACTTACTGCGCTTAGAGAAAATATATCTGTTTTCTAAGGCTCAGTTGAACTTATGATTTGTGTAAAGCAGGGTCACTGGCCACAGTGGCCTCTAATTGCAGCATTTTAGTAGGAAAGGTGGAAGCATTTTATTTGTTCAGTTTCAGAAGAGAGAAATCATAGTCAAGGAGGCTGTTGGTTGTTAGGCTTGCCCATGGGGTACCAACTGTAACTATTATAATAAACAACGGAGAAAAAGTCAAATATTAGAAATATTTCAAAAGGAGAATCAACAGGATTTTGTGACTAGTTAGAAGTGACTCATGAGGGATATGAAAGATAAAACTAGTATGTCAAGACATGTGCTGCAAAGATTGTTGAAGCTGGTTATGAACAAGAGTAATTGGTAAGGAGAAAGGCTTGGGGTAAGGGGAGTAGTTGGGTTTACTTTTTGAAATAATGATAAGGAGTTGATAGTGGCACATTCAAGGGAATGAAGACTCATTGGGAACTTAAAGCACTGAACTGTAACTCACTTGGGAAGTTTGTATACGATGGCCTGAGCCCTGAATCCTGATACTGCTTTGGGACGAGAAACTGGAATCTATCACCATTTACTGCCCAGTGACCAGTAGGTTTGTGGGCTGGTCAGTGGGCACTACTCTTTACTACACTGGAGAGTTTGCTTCCTCTTCATCTTTGTGCAGTGTTAAAATAAAAATAGTGTAGAATGTTAATCAAGATATGTCTATAATGATTTTGGAGGTGAACTCTTTTTTATTTTTATACAGGAAGTTGGTAGCTCAAAGTTGTATTTCTTTTGTATTCCATCAGCAGCCATAACTGAATAACTATTCTGAAAAAGATCGGAGTTGAGATGAGTTCTTCAAGGTGAAAGTCATCCTCAAACCTACAGGGATAAACTCAAATGATTTTCTGTTTCAAATAAAAGAAAAGAAAGGGTAGACAGCGTTATCTAGGCACAAGCTTTTCAGAGTGTACTTATATAAGAATACAAATACAGTTTTAACCACTTCTAATTTCTTATTTTAAAAAAAAATCACATTCATCCTAACACCAAGTTAAAACATCTATCCCATATAGATTGGAAATGATAAAAGAATGCCACCAGGATTTCATTACTGATTAGGAGACTTAGGACAATATTACAGGAAAGGCTATTTCATTGTTACCTTGTGTTTTTATTTCAGAAGGAAACTTATCCCCTCTCAAGCTTGTGAAATATTTACAGTGCAAAGATACATTTGTACTTTGGATTTGCTGGTGATAAAATCTTCTCTACTGAATTCCAATTATTCTTTCCAGACTATTTTGAGAGAAACGTAAATCCGTTTCATGCTCTCCATGTTTCAAAAGTGGTTTCTACCAATTTATTTCGATACAAATTAGGGCTTTTGACCTGAAATGTGCTGTGGTGCTGTAACTTCAGCTACTTCAGACAACTAGGGGACATGATTGTTAATGCTTTGATCAGTTATTTAAAATAAGTTACTGTAGATTTTTAAGCTTAGTGTTGTCTCTCTGTGGAATTTCTCTGTGTTAGCCATAAAAGGACTTTCTACAAACACTTATCAGGTGAGCAAGCGTCTCCTGTTCATTTTCTGATGACATTTTGACCTGAATGGGAAATCTGTCTCCTGGCCAAGACTGTTATGGTTGGGATCCAGCATGTCCCCTAAAAGGCTTATTGTGTTGAAAGCTGATTATCAGTTGATGGGCCTTTAGGGAGGTGACTGGATCATGAGTGCTCAAACTTCATCACATATTAATCCACTGGTAAGTTCACTAGTTTAATGGGTTTGTTAGGAACTAGGGCCTAACTTAATGAAGCAGGTCATGAGTATGGCAGTGAAGGCTATATTTTGTTGTTGGCCCCTTTCTCTCTTGATCCTTTTGCAGTTTGGTTACTATTAGGTGAGCAGCTTTCTTCTACTATGCCTTTCTCCCATGATATTTTTGTCCTGCAACAGGCCCAAAGTAATGGACCCAACTTACCACGGACTGGAACCTCTAAAATCATAAGCCAAAATAAACCTTTTCTCCTTTAAGCAGTTTGTGTAGAGTATTTTATCAAAGCAATGAAAGCTAATGGGGAATCTATGATTTCCTGTCTTTAATTACAGGCTTCTATGCAAACCTTCTGTGTATACAAGGTAACATTCAGAACAAACCCATAATTTGATGAAAAAATGAAAAGAATATCTTGTTTTGCATTTCATGCTACAGCACATACCACTACAGTCATATTTACACACAAAGGAGTAATACTATAACAAATTTATATGCATTTGTACTTTATCTTGGTGCCACATACCTTTAATTGTAAAAGTAGCAAATTTATGTTCCAGGCATTTTCTATATGCTTTGCAGCAATCTTCTTCACCAGCTGATTACAAATGTACACTCTCACATTAATCATTAGGTCATTACTCTTAATAACTGTGATGTCTTGTCACACAGGTCAAGTGCATAAAACGATGGTGATGACTACTTAATATACCACAACATGCTGCTAATCATGTCTTATGGACTGTGTCTGACTTAATCTTATAGTCATGAATTCAGATTGGAGGCTCTCAGCATTTGAAAAAGAAATAATAGGTTATTTATAACCTTATGCAAAATGACCAGATTCAATAGTGCTATATTTTAGATTTATACTTATGCATTCTTTGAGAATAGGATGGAAAAATTTCCTGGAATAATGGTGTGTGTGTGTA
>NW_004955463.1:1967229-2008630 GCF_000276665.1 Chinchilla lanigera
TTTCCATGAAATACAAGAAATTATTCAATCCTGCTTTCAATGAATGCATAAATATGAATCTAATTAACTTACCTAATACCAGAATTTTTTATTGAGTTATATTCTGTCAAAGTAAGACATCTCATTGTTCTCATCTTTCTTTCAAGTTTTATCTGTTGTTTGTTGTGCACTTACTGTTCTGGCTGAAGCATTCAGAGTAACAGTTTCACAAACCTCTTGTTTTCAAAAACTCTGATTCTGTAAGAAATATTACAAAGAACCAACACATGGGATTACATTAAATTAAAGTTTTTGCACAGCAAAGGAACCCACCAACAGTGAAGAGACAACACATACAATGGTAAAAAAATTTTGCCAGCTACTCCTTAGACAGAGGACTAATATCTAGACTATATAAAGAACTCAAAATAATTAGGCCCCCCCAATTTACAGATTCAATCCAAAAATGGGCATCAGAAATGAATAGACATTTCTCAGATGAAGAAATACAAACAGCAAGTAAATACTTGAAAAAAATGTTCAACATCACTGGTCATTCTAGACATGCAAAGTAAAACAACATTGAAATTCCATCAACTCAAGAAATCAATCAATAACAAAAACCTTCCAAAAGAGTTAAGGTCATCCAAGCACAGAGATACATGCATGTCTATGTCTATAGCAGCCCAATTTATACAAGTTAAATCTTGAAAACTGCCCATATGCCCATCAACAGATGAATGGGTAAAGAAAATATTGTATTTATATAAAATGGAGTACAACTCCATTGTACATAAAGGATAAAGGATAAATGAGACATTTTTATGTAAATTCAGGCATCTCAAGGCCATAAAGTTAAGTGAAAGAAATCAGACAAATGAGTTTAAATATCACTTTATCTCTTCTGCATGTGACAGTCAAAGTGTAAATAAGGAGCAAAATAGAGGATAGATATTGGGAAATAAAAATTTGTTCAAATGGGAAAGAGAAGGTGGAGAAGGAGAAGGGAAGGAAGGGAAAATGGATTTAAAAGAGAGAGAGTGAGAGAGAGAGAGAGAGAGAGAGAGAACTGACGGAAAAATGGAAATAGAGCTTTTGTAAATCAGGAAGGAAAGGAGGGTTGAAAGGAGAGAAGGGGAATGGGAAAATATTAGAATATATTATTTATGTACAAATTTAGGTACAAATTCCCCAGGATGAATATGATCATTACGTATGGTAAACATGTACTAATGAAAAAAAACCCTCTTGCTTTGAGATAAAAAATATGCAATACCCATTCATGCCACTGATTCAATTCACATCATTTTCAGCATTCTACTTTTTAAAAAAATTCAAAGATTTACAGTCTCATTAAACTAATGCAATGAATTAGATTTATTTTAGGAATCATTTTGGAAGAAACACTTATATACACAAACCACTTCATAAAGCTTTGTGTATATAACATGATGAATTATTAACAAAAACAATCCACATTGAGATCTGAGTAATTAGGTAAGTTTACTCATAGCTAAGTAACTGGCTTTTACTCAATAGTTTTATGTCATATACAGTACTATTCACATTTTTACCCTAGAAAAATTGATTATTCTCTAAGTCTCAAATTTTCTATGTTTTACATAATAGTTGAAATGATAAAGTTTGGTCCCTGAAGACGATAGTCTATGGTAGTCACTAAGCAATGATAGGACTTTAGGCAATAATCAGTTAACTAACAAGGAACAACTAAGTCACAATTGACAGTGAAATGAGATGTGATTTATTTTAACCTTAAAATTTGCCCTGAGAACAACTCTAAAGTAGAACTTGAAAAAAACTAAAGCAATGAAAACATTGCAATAAATATTTATATACTCCTTAGGTTTTACTCTGAAGAAAAGCACACATTTGCATATGCAAATATTAAATTTTTTTAAAAAAGAAATCCTTAAAAGGTTATGAAGAAGACCCATAGCATTTAAGAGGTTTGGAGGTGATCTCTTCTGTTATCGTCAATAAAGATTATACAAATAAGGGAGTGCTTGACAATTGCTAGCGTGACTGGAGTAGAGGACAGTAGGAAATGCCTTTCCAGAGCTGGAATTATAGATAGTACATGCATGAAACCCAGAGAAAGGAGAATGCCAGCTACTTCACTTTGATAAACTTGCCTTGAGGTATTTGTGTAGGAAAGTAAAATTAATTAATGAATTATTTCTGGTACATTAGGTTGAGGTGGGTTATAAAGGATCAAATTCCAAATCTTGGACATTTTCTTATCTACCAAGTTTAAGACCATCTTTTCCCTTACATCTACTAGCATCTATATCTCTTTTACTCAATCGTATTTATTATTTAAAGTCTTTTGCCACTAGCTATCATCTCATACCTATGTTATTTCACCAAGTAGATTGTAAATACTTCAAAGGAAGAACCATTTTATCTTTCTTTGGAAGGTACACGTTTAACATCTAGTTAAGTTTTTGGCATATGCAGTTATGCACATAGCCCACATAGCCCACACCCCAAAAAGAAAAGAATATATGAATAAAAACTACCTTGGACTTTCAGAAAGTTACCAATTTTGTGTAATCAATCTACATGGTGTAATCCTTGCCTTGTATTCTCCAAATCAAGTGCTGAAAAGAAATGAAGTATTATATGGTGTAGAAAAAAAGATTACTGGCTTAGACTGATATTAAGAGTTCTAATTCCAGTTATATTATTAGTTTTCTTTTGGACCAAGACTTATTGGATAGTCTCTGCTATCTCGTTTATAAAACTGGGTTGTTACTATTATTTGTTTTTTATTTTAAAAGAACTTTTTTGAATTTAATGCTGTTGAGTAATGAAGAAGGTACAGTATGTTAAATACGAGATGGGTAACTGTAACCCTGAGAATGTACAGAAATGATTGTACCCTGCGAAATTACTTCTGGGTTGGAGCAAACTTAGCTTTCATGATTTTATCATTTTAAGTGATAAACAGCAAAAGCTCAGCACATAGTGACAGTAGCTGCAAATCAAAGGCTAATCTCTAATCCAGCGCTGTGGAAAGGAACATCTGAGCACACTCTGGTCTGTTAAGCCACACTGGCAGCAGTCACAAAGACAGCAGTCATAAAAGTACATACATTGAAAGGAATGGTAGCTACTAACCTCACTGGGTGACAGTTTGTTCACCTATAAAATAGGAGAGATGGAGCAGCAACGTTCAAAGACCCTTTTGTTTCTGAGTTTCTAGACTTCCTTAGCTCCTCAATCATTTCTGCTAGACAAATGGCAGAAAATTTAATTTTGCTCTTCATTGGTAGAATGGCAGAGCTATCTTACGTGGTCTGGTGACAATAAATTGCTAAATTCCGAGAAGTTTTGCCAGCCTGTTACCATCCTGTTGGTAGCTGGAAACCAGCAAGATGCCCCACAGCAATGAGCAATTCTATGAATTAGTATCTTTCTCCAAGAATTCATTGGTAAGTTTTAACAAGCCGGGTGTGGTGGCACTGCATGTAATCCTAGCACTGAATGGCTGAAGTAGGAGGATCCCAGGACAAGCCTAGTCTGGGTAATTTAACAACACCAAAACTCAAAATAAAATTAAAAAAGAAAAGAGCTGGGGATGTAGCTCGTGCAAAAGCTGTGGGTTCATTCCCCAGTACTCTACCAGCCAGTCCCTGGATCTACTTCATCATGCTATCCTGAGTTGGGGCAGGTAATGGATTTATTCTCTGAAAGTTAGAGACATCTTAAGGAACATTTTAAGTGGCAGAGTGTAAATGTCAACTAATGACGGTTGCTTGGAAGTTTTTTAGGCCCAGAGGATATCCAAGAAAACCAAGGAACTGTTGTTAAAATCAGCAGGCAATTAGGGAATGGGAGGTTGACTACTGGCTTACATCACTGCCAAGCACGGACGTGAGCTAGGGGCTGGGGTGCTAGTTCTGATGAGCCGGTGTATATGTAGTGTGCACTGCCCAGTATACACTGGGATTATCAAAACTAGTGTCCCGGCCTCTAGCTCAAGTCTATATTTAATAAATGCAATAAGCAATTATAATTTAATCACAATAAATAATTACATTCAGATAAACATATAGATTCTGTTGTCATTCATCTGGGTACAGGATGATAATTCTTTAAATATATTTCAAAATTAAGTAGTCTGGTTAGCTCCCATTTTTGGTGATGGTGACCCTGCTCTTGAGCTTGTTAACACTTGGCTTGTTAACAAATACCCCACTCACTCACCAGTTATTATGAACTTGGAGAACGTGAGAACATCAGTGCTCCAAACTGGCAAAATTTAAACTACGCTGTAGTCCATTCATAAACAGAATGACAAATTATTTCTACTTTCAGACCGGAAGCTTGACGTTGGTTTATGCTCACCCACAATTTATCTCTTGGTACTTGGATCTGCTTTGATTTTCTTTTCATACCTTAAAATTTTCCTCTTCATTAGTCGACATTTACACTCAGCCACTTAGAGTTTTATTTAAGATGTCTCTAACTTTCAGAGAGTAAATACATTACCTGCCTTTCAAGATTCTGATTTTTATTAATTAAACCTATTTTCTTCTTGGACATTTCCATTGATTATGAAGGAGAGGTGGATAGTCGAAAGAATATATCCCAATATGAGCATATAATTTTAGTGTACTTTCAATTTTTAAGGAACTACATCTTTAACAAATTGCTTAGCAATGTCATAGAATTAAAATATAAATGTGAATTTGATGTTCAGCAAGACTTCAACGTGTTATTTGCCACATTTGGTGAGATTATGACATTTTCCTTAATGTCTTTCTCTTGATGGTCAAATTATATCATTTTTCATAATTTCCCTACAAATTAAATTATTTTATTTTAAAGATACTTGAATTTCAATTTTGGAGACAATTCAGGTCTATAACAATGAACACAACTGAGTTTTGATGTATTCTTGCCACATTCTAGATCTTGTGCTAAATCTTGGACAAACGTTATTTTATTCAACCTGCATGCCAACTAAGTGGGGCAGATACTGGCTGTGGACCGAACTGTGCACACTACCAAGTCATGTTGTGGAATCCTAATATCCAGTACCCTAGAATGTGAATGTATTTGGAGATAGAGATTTTAAAGGGGTAATTGGGGCAACATTAGATAATGTGGGTGGCTTCTAATCTAATACAACTAATGTCCTCATAAGAAAATAAGATTAGCACACGGACAACACACAGTCAGTTGACCACAAAAAGACAGAAGGAGGAGGTGGCACTCAATAAGCCAAGGACAGAGGCCTCAGGATGAAATTAATTTGCTGACACTTTGAGCTCGAATTTATAGCCTAAAGGTTTACAAGAAAATAAAGTTCTGTTGCATTAAACCACAAAATCTGTGGTATTTTGTGATGACAACTCTAATAAATCTATTTGTTGTGGAAACTACTAGCAGACCTATTATTCTTTCTAATTTGCATATAAATAATCTGAAGTTTAAGAAATTAGATAAAGTATCTCAGATCACATAGGCAGTAAGTAGTTGAATTGAGATTCACTCATGTGACTCCTTAAGCAAATATCTCTTTATAACATAAAATATGTCATGAATTATGATACCCAAAGACAGACAAGGAAAGAAAAAAATGCCAAAAATGGAAAAGAATTAGAGTTCTGAGTTTTAGGAAAGATGAGCAGTCCCTGCATCAAAATCAGACATTGTATGTAAATATTCTTTGTGGCTAGTGGCAGGAGTGGTGTTCTCAGGAGTCTTGCTGTGGTCTTCCTAATGTTATAGAATATGTTTTTAATTCTAAAACTTTTTATTTTAAAAAAAGAAACAAAATTTCATAATAAAATAATAAAGCAACAGTAATAGTTAATCATGGGTTATTGCTATCTTCAGTAGCAATACTTGGAGAGAGAGAGAGAGAGAGAGAGAGAGAGAGAGCAAAACTGAAGAAACATAAATAGGAAGTAGGGAGAAGTTCAAATACTTCTGAAAATTCAATATTCTGTTGTTTTAAAAATATTTTTATATATACTGATTTGTTTCATTTATACTACTAGTTTATCTTAGTTCATTGAAAAGAAATTTCTGGGTTATTATCTATTGCTTTTCTTTGTAAGAATCTCTTTGGTCTATGTTACAGTGTGTTGCTACTGCCCACACTGGGCCACGATGCTGCTATTGTAGCCTGAAGACCCTTCCTAAAGATTGTATTGAGAAACAGGAACACAAACAAATGGTGAGAAGGAGGAGGAGGAAGAGGAGGAGGAGGAAGAGGACCGAAGGGAAGGAAGCAGCAGAGGAAAGAAGAGGAGGAGAGGAAATCTTCTCAAATGAGGCTGGGAAATTTCTTTTTCCTCTCCTTTGAGACTTCTTCCTGTGTAAAGATATATTGAAATTTCTAAAATAATGACTTTATCTTTGTCTAATCCTGTATTCAGTAACTTAAATGATCAGTTCTTTATTTATAGCACACATGTAAAAAATGCCTATAGAAGTAATAAGCTCTTTGAAGAAAGAGGATATTAATGGTAAATTCTGTATTTCACAATTATTTGTATTGAATTGTAAAAATAGGAAATCAACAAAATTTACATCATTACTTTAAAATCTCATAGGTGTTGAGTAAATATGTTCAATCTACATTAAAAAAAAATTGACAAAACAGTTTAAGTCAGGAAAATATTAAGAAAGCTTCCATACAGTATAGACTAGTTTTAACAAACTTACATCTATTATTTAATTAGCCATATCAGACTTCTCTATTCGAATGAAAAATGTTAGAATTGCAATATAATAATTTTCATGTTTTCCATGGCTGCCAACATTATGTCAGGTGAGGATAAGAACATTTTGTTAAAGAGATAAATATAGTAAAAGTTATATGGCAACTAGCTGGCATCTTATACCTCATTTCTCAAACAAATTTTGACACAAAATCTGTACGCCAACGATAGTTTTCTGAGTCATCATATATTAGGGATAGCTAGACGAGTAACCCCAAAGCTCAGGACTATGGCAGCAGATTGGTAATTTTTTCTAGATTTTGGAACTAAAACATATTCCTTGTTTTCCTGCCTATGCTGCCAAGTGTGAATCTCATGTCCTAGGTGGCTCAGTCCATGGTGTGTTTGAGCTTGATTCACCCCGCGGCAGTCTGTGTGCTCAATGGCTTACAGGGCAGCTCTTTGCAGGGGTCTTGGGTAAGAGAACTGAGACATTCGACAGAAGAAAATAAGACTTTGATTTTACTGAGGCACTGTAGACTTAAGAAAGATCATTTCATATTCCAATAGTTGGTTTTACTCAAATATCTTTTCAAATATGTATTTAAATTTATAGACAGCTTTCCATGAAAGTTTTTGTTGCATAGAATGTGACAATCTGCAAAGTATTTAATTTAACCCCATAGTCATTGTACTTCAGTTATAATTGGTAGCCTGTAGGGCATAGAAATTTCTTTAGACTATTTTAAAGTTAAAATTGTCTTGGAACATAGATAAAATTCTAATCATTGTGATAACTTTATACAACGTAAATTGTGGTTTTTACCATATTAAAATGGTTATAGAGTTTGACAAAAAAATGTATACACACTTAGGGAAAAGCAAACCTTGTAAAGGTGCAGGTTCTCCTGATTTAGCACCTGCAGATTTTTATCTATGGGGGACTCCAAAGGATTTCATACATCGCTGAAAACCCACTACACTGCCGGCCCTTAGAGAGGAAATTGAAAATGTAGGTGCAGCAATCTCATTGATCAAAGTTACCCAAGCAGCAGCTTACTGTACTAATAAATGCCTGGAAACTATTGGCCGCCATGTTGGGCACGACTTTTAATTGTATTAATCTCATGATGTCTCAATAAATTTAGTATTAACATATTTATACAAGTTTTTCTTTTCCAGAAATGTGCATACATTTTTTGGTGGACTCTGTACTTTAAGGAAGAACCAATTTGAAAGTACTTTAAAATATACACTTTCATTAATAAGAAATAAAATATTCATTTACATAGAAGTATATTATGCCTTCTAATGCAGTGACAGAAAGATCAAAGAGTGCTGATAACATGATAATAATTATAAACTATTCTCATATATATTAATGGTCCCTAATAAAAAGACAAACTGCAGTTTCTTGGATTACACATTATTTTAACAAATTATAGTGGTATATATTTTGGTTAATTTTTGAAACGTCAAAATTCACACAGATTTTCCTCATTTTAAATTTCATTAATGTTATGCACTTCTCAAAACTTTGGCTTCCTTTTATTATGCTTTATTTAAGTTTTAACTTCACATATGTAACCAAGGAGACATATATAAGTGAAAAATGCCTCTAGACTATGGGACTTTATATCAAATTAAGTTTTATTTAAATCTAATTTTGTAACAGAATGCCACTAAACATTGGAAGAAATTTTATTAAAGTAAATTTTCTTTGCCAAGAAAATAAAGCTATACCGTTTGTTCAATATATGCAAATGTTTAGCTTTTTTTTTGATGCCCCAAACTACAAGAAACTAAATTTTAAATTATTGCTTACATTTTGGTTTAAAAGCTTATTTGGAAGGGTAGGCTGCCAATCAGAAAATTGTATTATTCAACTAAGGATGGTTCTTTTAAAAGGTCAGATTTTTGAGGATGTTAAAAAAAAATGTCTAAGGTCTTTTTTAGCTCCAAAGTAGAAATAAATTTGTGCAGCTTCCATTTTAGGGAAATCACCCCCTGCTTTCTCTAGGAATAGCTCATGGTATCCTCAGGAATCAGTACACTCCTAGAAAGGGCTCCGTGATCAAAGTCTGGCCGAATAGTCATGCTGTCCATCTGCAGCTGACTGCCAGAGCATAACAGGCTTATTAATTGAAGCAGACACTGTCTCACCTGGGCATTTGGGCAGCCATTCTAATCTCTGCAATCTAACGTAAACCTAAAGCTATTTGAGCCCACATCTTCCATAAGAGGAGAGATTCTCCAGCTATAAAACCAAAAGCGAAGTGAGGAGAATCAAGGGATAGAGGTCAGGACCTATTGACCTTCCCTGAGGACCTGGATTCTCTGAGGACCTAAGTCCCAAACTAAAGCAAATCCTGGAGCATCACGTTAGAAGAACCAAGCCAAAAGCAAAGGAAAGCACAGCAGAACAGACTAACAAACTATCCTTGTTTGAGTTGGCTGAAGAGGGGCTTCTGTCACTTGATGTCAACAGTCTTGGATGATATAAACACATTACTCAGTCTGAGCAGCAGGAAATTGAAAGTAAATGCAATAAGCTTAACAAATGCTTATGGAGTTTCAAATATGTTCCAGGCACATTTCCAGGCTCATGGAATTAGTAAAAAGAAGCATCCATCCATCTGAAAGATGTATTGTAGTTGGGATAGATAGCCAATAAAACATAATCACAATAAATGAGTACATTCTAATATATCTCAGAAAATGATGAATGCTATGGAAAGATTTTTGAATAGGTTAGGAAGACAAGGAAATATAGGAGGCAGAAATGAGTGACAATGAGTGGTAATTTAAAATAGGAAGCATGACTGGACTTCCTTGGGAGAGTGATAAAAAGACCTTGAAGGGGGTGAGGTAGATAGGAAGATACCTGGTAGATGGCAGAAAGACAAAGTTGGTACAGAACTTTGCCTACTATATCCAAAGAACAACAGGGAAACAAGGTTTTTGTATATAGTGGCAAAGACACTAGGTCAGTACCTCATGGGTAACTGAGATGAAGAGGACTTTTGTGAAAAACTGATGATGACGTAGCAAACAGAGCAAAGCTGTTCTCCAGGAGTAGAGTAGATGGGTGTAGTCACCTAGCAGAAGGTCCAGCCTTACACAGCAGCTAGAACAGCCAGGAGAGTAGTTTGTGGGTTCAATGTGGATAAATGGAGGCCGCAGTGGTGAGCTGAGGGTGAGGATGCGGAAGAAATGTTGATGGTGTGGGCACACAAGACAGGGTGTAAAATGGTGGGACACTGTCCTGGGATAACGCATGGGATAGGAAACTGCTGGGCTCCCCAAGGGCCTGTTTTACAGTTTGCTATTATTTTTGGAAATAAAAACAGTTGTAGAGTTATTTTTCTCCAAAAATAATCACTGGAAAAGGCAAACAGTTGAGTTTAAACAAGTATATTGGTCAGCTTGTCATTATTATGATGACATACCTGAGGTGAGATAGTAATAAAGAAAGTGGTTTATTTAGCTCACAGCTTTTGAGGTTTAATGTTCAAAATATTGTTTTCTCATTGGTTTAACAAATATATTGGTATAACAAATAACAAATGATGAAAGTGCAAGAGAAGGTGTCATGACATAACGGAGGGAATGAATATGGGAGAAGATGCATCAGATTGTCAAGCAGCAAGTCAGAGAGCCGGCAGTGGTACCAGGAAGAGGTTACATAACAACTGCACCTCATGAGAATGACCTTCATCCTTCCCAAGGGCAGTGGCCCCACAAACCAGTGGACCTTTCACCGGGCTCCACCTCTTACAGGTTCCACCTCCTCTCAATACTGCCACCCTGGGAACCCATCTCCCAAGACATGAACCCTTGGGGGACCCTCAAACTACAGCATGAAGGTGATGGTTTTGCTAAGAAATTATGAAAAACAGAACAAGTGAGTTGGAGGTACATGCAAAGAATGACTATAAAGTCTGAAATGAGTTTTTAGCTTGTATGCAGTTCCCAGGGACTTAGGGGAATTAAAGGCCATTGGTAAGATCAAAAGCCCAGACCTACTGGTAATTTGTTAGGAGTTAGGGAAAGCTGGGCAAGGAAGGCCCATGAGAGGGAAGCCTCTGAGTATACGAGCAGTTGCAAGTATTTATAATGGCAAGGTCTTCATTATGACAGCCAGGCACGGTGGCACAAGTTTAATCCCAGCACTCTGGGAGTCTGGGACCAAAGGATCACAAGTTCAAGCACAACTTATGCAACTTAAAAAGACTCGATCTCAAAATAAAAAATAAAAGAGGGCTGGGGACATAGCTCAGTGGGAAGGTCCGGCGTTCAATCCCCAGCCCCAAGACAGATCTAACGATTCTTGAATGTGACCATCACGGTGTGTGTGGTTATTTGGGGGAAGAATGTGATCCCGGGAAGGCAGGACCCCAGAAAAGAGCGAGGCACACATTGAAATTGCTCCTTCTTCTGTTTGGACTGTGAAGTAGTCCTGCGTCTGCAAGATGCATCTTGGCTGCCCTTGAGGCGATCATGGTAATGGCATCTATTTTAAAGCAAAGCAACCCGACAGAGGATCCTAAATTTCTGAGGACATTGAGAGGTAGAATCGCTACGCCAGCCCTGTACCGCACACTTGCTTCAGCTGTTTATTGATGTCTGTTCCTCACTGCCGAGTCTAATTCTAGCTGATATACTGTAAGCCAATTGCTCTTCCTGACATTAGGCTCTCCCTCACCTCACCTTATCCTTCTCATTAGCTTAAAAGCCAGAATTAGCTTTTTATAAAACCTCTTTCATCCTTTAAGATCCAGGAAGAGGAGTCAAGCACTCCTTAAAGCATTACTTGGGTCCCTCAGGCAGAATTAATCGCTTTTCCCTCCACATGTTTGTGTGTCTCCAAATTCTGAATTGCAAGTTATAAATTGGTCATATATAATGTTTGTACACTTTTGCACTGTGGTATTAGCACGTTGTAAGCTCTCAAATGCTGTTTGAGCAAATGACTGATTTGGCACGAGCCCAGTGGAATGAACTCACCCTAAATCTCTGAAATAATAATAGGCGGCATGGAGAAAGATTTGCTGCAGCTTTTACAGATCAAAAGGGAAACGGACTCTGACTTCATAGATGTGTATCAGAGAGATCTCAGAGTGAGGACTACTTCAAAAAAGCAGAAACACATCATTGAGGTTTGCTTCCAAAGAGTCAGAAGAGTGACAACTCCAGTCTGTCCCAGGGGTTTGAGGTGGAGGGAATCTGACTGTGATGAAATGCCAGTGTAGGACTTGACCGGGGCCATTTCTGAACGCAGAGTTATTTCTTGGTAGAGTGGTTAATATAAAAGCAAGCGCAGCATAGAACTCTCAATGGGATACTATTAAAAGCTGGCTTTTAACAGGTGAGAGAAAGCATTGTAAGAAGAGGTGCAGAAGCTAGTTCAGGCAATGCTTCATCTGAGAATTTCCAGTTCGCACAGATAAAAATGTCACAACAGATGAGGCTGCAGTCAGTTTGCACAACATTTTGGCAGAGCAATACCATTTAAATGGTATGTGAGCTTATCATATTGTTCCTAAGGCACCGAAGCTAGTATTTTGTGGATTATTATGGGCATAGAACAGCCACTGATAGATGCAAACCAACGAGGTTTGGAGTTTCAGTCCACTAGGTTCCTTCCAGTAACACTCAGCAAAAATGCCGGCTGCCTGTTCTCCTCGCCTTTAAGGGCAGCATTTGTTTCTAATTTGAGGATTTAATGCTGTGCCATCCCTTGTCAGCCACATTTTGATAGACTGCTGATCAGTTTGGCTTCTCTTTCCTCTGAACAGAAGGTTTTAGTTGGCTCCAGTCGAACAATATCAGAAGTTTAAGCTAAAAACATTTCTGGGAGAATACCATGACTTGGGGGTCAGATTGACATATCCGTTATCATCTTAAGACAATAGTTACAATCTATGTGTGTCAGACCAATTGTAACACAGTAATGAGCAAATTTGCATCAGGATACAAAAAGAAAATCATTAATCTCTTGCAAATATTTACAGTTTTAAGCTTTATATATGCACTGGAATTGGACATAGGTAATTATGTTTAGCTTAGGTAATGAAAACTCCAGGACTTTACTTTTCCCAGAAATCATGCTTCCTCCCATCAGCTGCTTAGTCTCGTGAATTCTCTGTTTTATTTGAAAATTGCTTTACCTTCTCAGTCCGCTTGATCACTTTATCCACTTCGTCTAGGTAACTAAAGTTCAATTTCAAAACACTTTCATTGCGCTAGTTCCTCTAGCATTTATTGAGTACCTTCAGGATGCACAGAACTATATTATGCATATACAGGCAGGGAAGACAGCCTTCTCGTTACTTACAGACCCAGGGCTTCCCACAAGCATATCGATATAAAGAGAGAAGTAGGGAAAATTACTAAAATATAACTTTATTCAGCATTTTTCAGTGCAGTGCAGAAAAGGTCGAGGTTAATTTTGGTAGTGTGACCTAGGTTGGTAGCATTTGATCTGAGTTTTCTGAATAAGTAACAGATTATAAATGCATATTTTCCATAACATAGATTCTGCTTGCACTGCATTTTTACAAAGCCCTATTTTTGTCCTGCTTAATCATTCGACACTCCAGATACCATTTAGTTGCCAAGAAACAGGCCAACAAATCACTAACAGGCACATTTTATGAGACCATAATATACCTCACAGTTGATGACAGTTTTGTAAAAACATTCCTCAGTCTTTAAGGGTTTCATTTATAGCAAGCTGTAGTAAAATTAATGTGAGTTATTCTCAGATTTTTAATAAAGGACATGTAAGTCATGAAAATGAATACCAATCATAAAGTATCTTCCTAGGGATTTGATAGAAATAAAACAACCAGCCAATTGACCAAGCAATCAGCACCACTACACACACACACACACACACACACACACACAGAGTATCTCTTGATAACTGAAAGCCAAGATTCTGTTGAAATATATATTCTCTTTGGTTGTGTAAGAGTGCCAAAGCTGCCATCAAAAAATGCCAGAGAGGCTTAAATAAGTTTGTTTTCTCACAGTTTGATTGGGTGGGAGTCTAAGCTCAAGGTATCTGCAGGCTTGGTTCCTGCTAGGGCCTTAAACCGTGGTTTTCAGATGAGTATCTTCTGGCTGTGTTCTCATATAGCCTTTGCTGTGTGCATAAAGCAACCTCTGTGTCTCTTCCATTTTTGGAACCATATTAGTTATACTGGATTTGAGGTCTCACTCTTAACCCACCTCCAAATTTGGAAGCCTATTTCCGTATTATCCAAATGAGACAGTGTGAGTTAGGGTTTCACCCTATAAATTTGTCGGGGGAGGGCATAGTTTAGTCCATAACTCTGGTTGTTTGAAATGAACAGTAAATTAATAGGTTCTTCAGGGCACTTTTATTTTCTGGTGGTACTGGGAATTGAACTCAGGGCCTCCTTAAGCCTAGGCAAGCCTATAAGCTATAAGCTATAAGCTATAAGCTATACACCCAGCCCACAGGCCTTTGTAAACATAATATTGCAGCCTTACATTGCAATGTGTTGCCAAAGCTATGCTGACATGCTATTGTGAGTGAAAAACCCCTTCTACGGGTACAACTTTTCTACAGTTCACAGATGCTTTGCATAAAATGAGGTGAAATTCTTCATTTCTATAATAAAAGTTCATTATGACTCACTGGTGTAAAACAAGCCAACAAAAACCATTATAATGTTTGAAAACCATTTCTGGCACATATATGCTTTTAAAGAGGAAGAGTTAGAAAGGTTAAAACAAATACCAGTCAGAGGTGGAAGCTGTGGGGTTCAGAGTGAGCTGAATCTGTTGGAAAGAGGTGTCACCGGACCCTGCGGTGCGGTGAGGCAGAGGTAGGGGTAGGGTCATGGGCAGACTTGGCCTGGGTCTTGCAGCTCCTGGTTGTGCATCCTTGACTTAATAATTCCAGTCTGCACTTTAACCACATCAATGTGAGAAGCAGTATATTTCTAGAAAAGTGACAATACTCTATTTTCAAAAGCAAGCTTATTATTTTACCTAGTCACATATTAATGACTATCTTTTTTACTGCTTTAAATATACCAATAGCTTGTATATTCTATTGCTAGAAAGGGCACATAAACAGTTCCCTACATCTTTCTAGCATTAAAGATTTACAAAAATAACTTTAAATAGCTAAGCAAATACTTGTGTATTTCTGTGAAGCCATATGTTAGGAGCCAGGATTACAAATCTGTCACTTAAGAATTATTGACTTTGTTTTTATTCTAAGTGCTAGCCTTACAAATTAAAAAAATCATATATGTCAGTTTGTTCTTTATTTATAGCGTAGTTTATAGTATTTTCAAATTTATAGATTTATAAGAGAGTAAATATATTGAGGTTGTCTTTAGGATGGACATAATTCAAATTGACATGGCAATCAGCCATATAAATTTATCATTTCCTTTCATAAAATTTTATAATCATTCAAAATATTTCACAGAGTTAGGGTACTTAGGAAATTTTATTGCATTTCTGGTAATATTCATTTTTGTGGATTTGCTTTAAAATGAGTCTATGGACCACTATAATAGAAATCAACATTTTTAATTAGTCCATGTCTTCATGAAAACTGCACTGTGAATACATCATTTTCTGCAGCAGAATCCTGTGCATAGTGGCTACCATTTATTCTTTTACTCATTCAAACACATTGTTTTTGAATGCTTCGTAGTTACGAGAAACTGGACAAGGTGCCTCTTTCTGATTACTGAAAAAGTAGGTAGAGAATAACAACTGCCTGCAGGGAAGGTACAATCATCGCTTCTTCCTCTTTCAAAGACCAAGGAAAAAGAATTATTGACAGAGAATGTCACCTTACTTAAAGTATTAAAATATGGAATTTGTTTAATAAATTTAGGATTTAAGATTATTTTATTCCCTTCTCTCCCAACCCCCTATAATCTAAACAAAACTCGGCTTGAGGGTTTATACGTAACTGCAGTGCTCCTGCTTCCCAGCAGATGGCGAAGTACAGGGACTGGCCGCAGTCCCCAAGCCAAGTGGTACCATTTCTTAACCGTCATTCCAGTCTGCTTGCTTTCAAGCAAGGGCATAGAAATATGCCAGAAACTGACTCACCACTTGAAGTATATTGAACACATCTGCTAGGGTGTAGAAATCTTTGTTTTCATTTGTTGGCACATTATTTGAAAAGTCTAACGCTAGAAGGGAGAGGTAAAGAAATAGATTTCTACTCTTCAATTTCTTAGAGTTAGTAATAGAAATCAAAGTGCATTTGGTGAAGATTAAAATGAAAGCTTCGGTACAATTTATTTTAAAGGTGCGTTGTTTCTTTTGTTCTGACACTACAAATCCATACAAGAAATGAAAAACGTTGTAGTTAACGTAAGAGTCATGTAATTTTATTTGAGAGAGAAATATAGAATGACATTAATGAAAGAGCTATAAAATAAATATTATAAAGTACAGAGTCGCTATTTGATTAGAAATTGATCTGAGAAGGTTTGACCTACTTTTTTCTGAGAATTAAATACAGCCCCTTGAAGATTTGAGCACAGTCAGCACTTTTAGAAACACAATTATTTTTTTCTTTAAAATCTTTAGTACAGTTTCCTTAAAATGCTATATATTTTGAATTTTTTGCTCTTAAAATACCGCTGTCATGGACAATAGCATGTAATTAGGGCAGTAGAAGAGAATGAGTAAATTATGAAAAGTAAGGATTATTTGAAAATACAATAGTATAAAAAACTGTATAAATGAAAAATATTAATGAACCTCTCAGATTTGTGTTGAAGTGTCCAACTGTCTAACCTTGGGGCCATGGGAAATAGAGATTGTCCAGGTTAAAGTGAGGAAAGTTAGGCTCTTTTTTTTACAAAAAAATCCTATCCACAGTGGAGGGAAAGCACCCTGTGCCTTGTCTGTGGAAGATGGCTTGCTCACCCCCCAGAAGCCTCATGAGTTGGAATTCGTTACCTGATTTTATCAGCACACCAAAAAGAGATCCATGTCTTTGAAACAGGCTCATTAACCAAACCCCGGAAACAGCTGTATGAAAACATAATGCCAATTTGTTTCACTCACAATGAGAAGTCCAATTGTTACAGGAAATGGACTACTTGTGCAGGATCATGTAATTTTCTCCCTGCAGGCAGAATTACTTGAGAGTCCAAATTATAATCAGAAGGTTTCTTGCTGATTATGTATTTTAACACATTGTCTAAATGGGAGGTAGTTCTAATCCTGGTCTTTCAAAAATAGCAATGAATTTGAAACTTCATGTTAGCAAGAAACCTGAAGATCAGTCAAAATGTAATTATACTGCTCTCTCACTCTCAGTTCTAAACAACATTACAAATATCAATCTACAGTAAAAGGGATAAATTGTTGCACATTCATGTCATAAATTATTATACACACTGAATGTGAAAAATGCATGAACTAGCCCTGTATCTAACACATGGTGAATGAATGAAGACTCAGGGACTTTGATTCCAATTTCTTAAAAGTAAAAACAGGAAAAACTATATTCTTGTAATGTACACTAACGTGTTAAAGCTTATTTAATAGGCAAAGCATATAACAAATAATCATTACAAGCATTAGGAGAGTAGCTACCTCTAGGGAGGAGGGGTGTGTGGTACAGGAATGTATGCTAGCGATGCTTTTACCTGTAAACTGGATATGGAGTATGTGTGTTGCTATTAAACCATACTCTTCTGCTTATTCTCCTTTCTGCAATCAATTGGTTGATCCATGTCATAGTTGGGGTTTTGCAAGGGGAACAATATAATACAGGGCATATATTTTATAAGATTATTTATGGTAGTCACCCAAAAAATCATATACAAAGAGAGAGTGCAGGAAACCTGTCCATACACTAAAGACCAAAGTACCCAGCTGAGGGCCTAGATCACACAGCAATGTCCTGCATGAGTCCAGCTGAAGACCTAGAGCCCATGACAATGCCCCCTACGAGTCCAACTGGAGGCCTAGAGCCTATGACAATGTCTGATGCAGGCCTGTTTCACAGATCTGCACTGGGAAGGCCCACAGGTCAGTGTTGGAAGCTAGAAAGTCTGTGTCAGAGGGTTGAAGGATCTGTGCCAGTACCGAGGATCTGCACTGGAGCCAAGAAGTGATGCTCAAAGTAAGAACCAGAGCTACCCCCAAAAGTACGACAGCCATTCTCAGCAACAGTGAGGTCCCCAGCTCCTCTGATGATGAGGAAAACTGAGTTCCAATCAGGAAAGCCAATGTGACAAGCTTCTCCAGAAGACTGAGCAGTGCATCATCTTCTCCTCTGGAGCCAGGAAGTGATGTTCAAAGTGAGGACCAGAGCTCCCCCAAAATGAACCGTAGCCGTGTGACAACAAGAACCTGAGCTCCTTCACCAATGAGAACAGCCAAGTTGACAAGCATGACAAGGTCCTCCCACAGAATAGCCCAAGAGAACCAGCAGCTCCCTAACAGCTTCCCAACAGCCTCCAACAGCATCTCGGCTTCTTTTTCTCCAATTCTGCTCCTTATGCTGCCAGGAATGATCCTCAGGGGGACCTCCCACACCCAGCATCACACTGGTTCAGTTCAGGTGGATGTTACAAGTTGACCACCAGTTGTCAATCCACCAAAATCCACATGCAATGTACAATATAGTAATTTTATATAGTTTGATCTGATGTTATATTTTATTAACTTAAACTATGTTCCTTGATATAGAATCTATAAATATATAGGTGGTGTTATAGAAGAATATTGATGTATATGTGCACACACATGCATTTGGTATATACAAATACACATACACATACTTCATACATATACACATACTCCAAATCTGTGTCATAACTTAGTTCCCAGGGATCTTCATCACCTTTCTCTCCCACAAGGCATCACGCTGGTCCATTACACTGATGCCATTATGCTGATTGAACCTTGTGAGCAGGGAGTAGCAACCTCTCTGAACTTGTTAAAAAGGTATCTGCCTGGCAGAAAATATGAAATGAATCCAACTAAAATTCAAGGGCCTTCTGCTTCAGTGCAACTTCTGGGAACCTGAGGTGTGGGGCACGGACCCTTATAAGGTAAAGGAAAAGTTGTATCTGGCTCCCCCTACAACCAAAAAAGACACAGGATATCTAGTGGGTGTAATTGGATTTTGGAGGTAATGCATTCCTCACCTTGGTGTTTTACCCTGGCTCATTCACCAAGTGACTCGGAAAGCTGCTAGTTTTGAGTGGGACCCACAACAAGAAAGGCTCTGCAATAGGTCTGGGGTGTTGTTCAGGCTGCTCTGCCAGTGGGACCATGTGATCCAGCAGATCCAATGGTACTTGAAGTGTCAGGGGCAGGTAGAGATGCTGTCTGGAGTCTCTGGCTGGCCCCCATAGGTGAATTGAAGCATAGATCTTTAGGATTTTGGAGCAAGTCCAAAAAAGCTCTGGGCCTGCTTACTAGGCCTGAGTGGAAAACGAACGCTTGCCCATGGGACCCCAGGCTTCCATGCACTCTGTGCACATAACGAGCTGGGTATTACCTGACCCACTGAGTCATACATTGGATTTACATGGTAACAGTCTATCATTAAATGGGAAAGGTACGTATATGACCGAGCAGGTCCAGAGAGCACAGGAAAGTTACATGAAGAAGTTGCCCGGATGCCCATGGTTCCTTCTTCTGCTATATTGCCTTTTGTCTCCCAGCATGCACCTATGGCCTCATGGGTGTACCATATGATTAGGTATCAAGGGACTAGAAGGCTAGGGCATGGTTTACAGATGGTTCTATACACAATTCAGGTACCACCGACAAGTGAGCAGTGGCAGCATAACAACCCCTTTCCAAGACACGCCTGAAGGACAGTGGTGAAGGGAAATCTTCACAGCAGGCAGAACTTTAGGTGGTGCACCTGGTGTACATTTTGCCTAAATGGGGAAAATATATGTGCAAATATCCACTGGTCTGACCATGTTCCTCACCATCTGGAAGCAGTGGGATTGATGGAAAGATAGAACAGCCTTATGAGATGGAGACCTGGATCTATGCCACAAACAAGATTCCTGGACCAAATGTATTGGCCTACAGTGAGTGATAAATGGAGTATACAAAGGAAGGGAGGTGATGAATATGAGGCAAAGTTATGGGACAAGTAAGGCAAGAGAGTCTGTCATTAATAGTCTCAAGGCTTTTGGGGTATTGTGGCTAGCTACAACCAGAAGTACTGAATGTAAAAGCAGACATGTAAGTGGAGAGTCACCGGAAGTGTGTAAATTCGTGTGCCGCACATTAAATCTCTCTAGCTTCTGCTCTGACGCTGCCCGCTGTGCAGGAGACCAGAATCACACAAGTCCACCCTGCTACAGCATCATGATTTCTTCTTTGATGGTAACCATGGACCATTCAAAACAATCTCCCTACTTTCTGTGTGCATAAACTAGGAGAGCAGGGGAACCAATACAGCTGAGCTCATCTATGACCAATGCAAGTGAGCTATAGGTAGTAACTGATTTTCTTCATCCTCTCTGTGTTGTACTTTGTAGTATCACTGGGAAGCTGGATCCTGATAATTTAAATAACCAGATGCTTGCTCCTTTGCTGTTCAGTTCCTTGCGCCTTTGTGAAAGATTTTAGTGAAGACACATATGTAGCCACGCAGGAGTATAGGTAGATTTTATGATAAGGGAGATAGACATTTATGCCTTCAAGCAGGAAGCCAGGCAATGTCCCAAAGACATCTTCAATAAAGTTGGATGGGGTGGCACATGCCTATAATCCTAGAACTCAGGAGCATGGCGCAGAAGAATCACCACAAGTTCAAGGCCAACATGGGCTACATAGGAAAAACTATGACAGACAAACAACCAAAAAACACAAAAACCAATGACATCTCCCTAAGTGTGCACTGGGTTACCATTTTATGTACACAAGTTACTCCTGAGGCTCAGGGAACTGTGATGATTATGGTTCTTATGAACATTTTTTAGAATTTTGATATCTCAAGAATGGCTTCCTTGTTCTTTTGTGATGTTCAGTATTTCCACAGGGGCATTAATCATACAAGAAACTGATGAAGGAAAGAAAAGATTTCAACCTAAATCATGTCTCAGCCCAAGGATAGAGGGTCTTTGAAGAATTTTTTTTTCAAAATATAATTGGGTCATAGGCTATGGCAACCAGGAATATTGTGTGTTTTGTTCTAGAAAAAGAGAACAAACGTCTTCGAGTTTTGGACTTAATAAATAATTATAAATGTATTGTACATTGAAGTTTTTGTTTTTTTTTTACTTACCTGGCCTTTCTGCCAGCTTGGACTCATTTGTGGGAGGTGCTACATAAATATAATACTCCATCTTTTCCCCAGGGAGACTAGCACTTCTACACTGATATCTTTTAAAAATTCTTCCCCTAAGCAGATTTAATCCAATAAATTTGTTCTTTCAAGCTTTTTATTACCCAGATGCCCTACCATTATTACTTCTAAAATCCAGGAGTCTCTCACCCTTACAGAGGCCTCCACCTGGTTTTAGGGCTGCTCAGAGGCTTTTTCTGAGGATAAAGGCCTACATACAGAGCTTACAGAACCTCCAGATCCTATCAGGCCCTGGGTCTCTCCACAAGGTCCTGGCACTGGGCTCTGAGGCAAATCCCAGGGCTAGCTTGTTGGTCCTGCTCTGCAGAGGGAAGCCCAAGGTTGAGGGAGGGGTAGTAGAAGCAGTGCCATCTGGCCCAGTGAAGTTTAGAAGCTCAGTTCACAGGTATTGGCCTGGAGATAAGGAGTATGGGCCTTTGTCAATCAGTGGTTTTCGCTGTGGGACCTGGTACCGGGTTTTAAGTCTAAGGGTGGTTTTTCTTCTCCCTCCCCAAAGTGGGAAGATCACCTTTCCCTCCGTTTTCTGAGCCACTTAGAGTTGGAGGAAGAGGGATACATGCAATTCTTTCCTTCCTTCCTTCTTCTATTCTCCTCTATATTTCCTTTTTATTATTCTGTCAGTGTAAAAACAAGTGGCCTCTCACCTGATTTTCGTAACTCTTGTGACGATAGTTTGGTGCATGAGTAGCTATGGTGTGTCTGCGGAGAGAGAGATCACCAGAGGATCTTAGCCACGATCTTGTTCCCTCTCCTTGGTTATTCCTGAGAACTACCAGTGAGAAGTGGGTGAGCTGAGTTAGTCTATGACCATTTGGAGAAATTTCTTGCAATAGATTCCTTCCAGAATGTGTGCTGGTGTGCTATTTCTGTGTATTCTGGTACACATATTAAGCATGAAGGAAAGCTGAAACTGAAAAACTTTCGGAAATCAGGCATGTTTTTGTTAAAATTTTCAATAGTATAGTGTAAGAGAAAAAAGATCTTTAATTTTTTTCATTAGTTATTAGTTTCTGTCAAACATAAATACTGTCTACATTTTATTTGCAAATATCTTTCTAAAATGGTCCTTATTCCTAAAATGGAGATTAACATCAATACTCAGGGCAAATAGTCAAAATGGAATTCCATTATATAACTATGTAATATGGAAATTTAGAGTAAAAATGGCATAAATTTCAGATTTGAGATAGCTAAGTGTAATTGCCTCATATTTATTCTGTAAGTAAAATATTCATTCATGTAGAATTCTATGCAACTGAATAGCTTATTGGCAAGTGTGCATTTAGAGCCAATGTAATTATAGCATAATTATTGTAAGTGTATCATATATAAAGTGAATACCTCTAAATGTAGAGTTGATCACAAATCGGCTTTTCCAACATGCTCATTAGACTTGTATGCATTTATTAACTTGAAGCTTAGGCAAGGAAGCTAGAACTGAACTTGAGCTTATAGCTTATACCAAGGAGAGGTACTGAGTCAGTGCAAATGAAACCCTAAAATTTATAAGTATTATTTGTCCTGTGAAACTCATGGCAGCAAGGCGTGTGGAATGTAAAGCAAGAAAAGTTCATATTAATAAGATCAAGACAGTGTTTGCTACTTCCTTAGTCACTCCTCTTATCACTGGGACAAAATACTTGACACCTGCAGGTTTAGCTCAGCTCACATTTTGTAGAAGTTTCAGTCCAGAGCTGGCTTCTTCCAGGGCAGGCAGACATGGCAGAGGGGATTGGCAGAGGAGAAGCTGCCCAGGGTGTGGTGGCAGCAAAGTGAAAGAGGTCCAGGGAGAAGCAGGCCACACCTACAGTGACCAGCTTCTTCCAACCAGACCCCAACTCCTAACAGCAAGTTAGCTGTAGCTCCAGTTATCCAGTAAGCTCCCCCAACCCCACCTCTGAGCCGTTAGGCCATGGGGTACATCTAGATGTAAAGCACAACAGCTACTTACCTTTGGATACTTCAGAAAGCAATTCCAGTTTTTTTCTAGACTCATATCTGGCAATATTTAAGCTTAGTATTCCAGGTAATAAACTAAATATGTCTGGATGTTCTAATTAAAATAATTCCAGTTAGAATTTTCTTGGCTTAAGCACCAGACTTTAAAATATTAATAAAAGCCATTTGAAGGAAACTCAGAACATTTGAAACTCAAGTTTTAATTAAATATTAAATTCTAACAAAGAGAAAGAGCTAATAAAATTTGACTGTTGGTATGATCTATGAATTTTAAATCTAGCCACATTAATTTTCCTATTCTTTCCCTCCTTACCACCCTCTTTCCCTTTCTTGTTTTATCTCTGTTGAGTAAAATCATTCCTCCATCATACTATGGCAGTTTGCTAGTACTTCCTTAGCAATGTACCATGGAGAGGATGGGTCATTTTCTTACAATTCTGGCTGAATTTCAGGTTAATTTGTTGGCATGTTTTTTTCCCCTTTCATTGCAGTAAAAAAGAATGAAACACTCTTTCATGAGGAATTCTATAGAACTGAATAGCTTATTGGCAAGTAAGCAGGTGCTCACCTTCCTACTGTGTACTAGCAAGGAATTTTCTTTACGCAAAGGCATTTTCTCTTTCTTCCTCCTTTGATACCTGGGGTTGAACCCAGGGCATTCACACTGAGCTATATCCCCAGACATTTCATTATTAGTATTTTTTAAAAATTTTGAGACAGGGTTTCTCTAGGTTGCCTAGGTTGTGTTCAAACTTGCTATCCTCCTGGCTAAGCCTCCAAGACTGCTGAGATCAGAGGCATGCACTAATATACCCAGCTTCCTCCTACCTCTTATATGGATGCCAGCAGTATTGAACTAAAACTCTACCCTGAAGACGTATTCAGCCATGAGTACCTCGTTAAAGGCTCTGACTTCAGATGCAGTTATATTCTAAACTTTAGGGTGTAAAAGCTCCATGATACGAAATTTGGGGAGACACAATTCTGTCCATAATGCATATATAACCTAGATGTCATTGATAAGGCTTTCCATTCCCCTGATTATATGATGTGCTTGAGCAAATTATAAAATTAGAGGATTAAATGCAACAGAATACTTATTTAAAAAAGGAAGGTCCTAAGTTATGTAAGTTGTAATTTGGCTCATTTGTAAATTAGATGAAGTTTATTACTCATGTTCTTCCATTGTTTATCCATCTTTTACTTCCTTTCCATATTAGTCCCTTCATTAAAAGTATTTTTCCACAGATTCCTCTGTTTCTCAGGAGGGCAACTATCTTGTCTTTCCTCCTGAGGACTTAACCATTCTCCAGATTTTAAAATCAGTGCTCGCCATGGTTTTGAAATTCTATTGAAATAAATTTCTGTTTTATGTAGCTGTAACACATTTATCTGACATTGTTGAACACTTTTTCATTCTTTATAAAAGTGTCATTTCTTGTATAGATTCAGGAAATCTCCTTTCCCATTTTTTTGCAGGACTGGAAATTAAATGTGGGGCATTCATACTGAGCTACATCCCCAGCTGCCTCCTCTTAAATTTTGAGATAGAGTCTCAATAAATTGCCAAGGCTGGAATTGAACTTGGGATTATCTTGTTTCAGTTCCTACAATGCTAGGATTGCAGGCATGAACCCCTCTGCCCAGGAGAGTTCTCATATTTTTATCTATGGTGTGATCCCTACTTAAACTTCAGACCCACATAACAAACTGACTACTAGACTTTTCTATGCAGATACCACACAAATGCACCAAATAGAATGTATTAAAAAGTTGAGGTCATTATTTTTCATGTTTCTCCTCTCACCTCTTATCATTTCTCTCTCAGTTGCCTGCTCAGTAATTATTTACTTCATTGTCCAGTCTGTTTAACTCTTTCCTTTTTCCCTATGACCAAACACCTGTGTTTATTTTTCACAATTTCATTTGCATCTTTCCTGCCACATTTTAGATCTTTGAAATTGTAATGCTTCAAACAATATTGTGTCATGGTTTATTAAACAGAAGGTCTGTCCTAGTGAGACAGGAATTTAGAGTTTTGCTAAATCTGGTGGGAAAGGAAGCATAACAAGATCCCAGCACACATGCATGGAACAGCTCTCAGAGCCCTGCATGTGGACTTCCCACAAGAACTCAAGCAGGTTTTCAATAGGAAGGCCTTGACTGATGCCCCCTGACAAGTGGGTGATACAAAGATAGACTGTCACCATTAAGAGTTTGCTGTCATACCTCTTCACAGAAGCCCTCCTTATGCTGCTGTAGAATGTATTTTCATTTTTTTCTTTTTCCTTCTTTTTACTGGGCTCCAACTCACTCTGCAGAAACCATTTCCCCCCTACCCTTCTCTTTATATTCTCTACTTCTAATAAATGTGAAATTTTGCCACAGTTTATGTTTGTTTCATTCAATTCTTTTTTTTAGGACAGAAGGGCCTTAGAAATCACCTGTACAGGGAGGCTCCAGCACCCTAGAATCCAGTAACACTGGTATTAGATAAAATGACAGCTTCAAATCAGGTGAGTTTTAGGTCTCATAAGATACAATATTGTCTCATCTAGCAGATCGCAGAACCTCATATCTGCGAAACAGACCCATTTTGTTCCATTTCTTCTGCCACTTCTCAAGGTCACAACAGCATCGTTTGAGGCATGAATCATTCAACAAGTCTCACAATGGGCCTCCTGACTCTAATATTACTCACTGGTCACTCGGACTGCTCTGGTCTTAGTCACCTCCACTGAAGAGGTTGTCTTAGCTGCTTACTACATTTTAAGGACTCTGTGTTGTCCATAAAATAAAGCCGAAACTATGGCGTACAAGCTTTTGCCTAACTCTAGCTTAGCTCTCAGCTCTTAATACTTTATCCCACTTTAAGATGTGCAGATTCACTGAACTCATTCCCATATTTCAAACGTGCTTTGTATCTCTGCTCAGACACCACATGTCAGGGTCCCACAACCTCTCTCCTTTCCCTTGCTAACTCTCACTCACTTCTCAGGTTTCAGTTCAGACATCAGTCCCTCCAGCAAATTCCCCTGACCTTCCCGGGTCTGGATTAAAAACACTTCTGCCATAACAGTCTAGTGTTCCCCAATGTGCATTTACCTTCGAATTGCCTATTTTTCTGTAGAATAAGATAAATTGCATATTTATTAGTATGATTTGTGTTTTCTCTGCCTCATTTCCCTTCTCCTGAAGGAAACCAGCTCCTTCGCATGTTCTTTGCCTTGGGCCCTTTTACAAGGCTAACAGAATTTATCTTTTGCAAAACCTGAATTCACTGAAGAGATTAAGATAAAAATGACTTTAGGATAAGTTTGGAAGTGAGGAAGATTTCCCTGTGTGAATGCTTCTGTTCTCTGAAAGCATTCAGGAGAAGTGTCGAGCTCAGAGGTTCCAACAGCAATGTAGGGAAGCTGTAACATAGATACAGGAGCCTCAGTCTCCTCTAGAATCGTAGGGTCCCGAGGATGATAGAGACAGATGAGTCCTGAATGGGGTGGGGAACACATGGAGTGAGATGATGGGCCCTGATGCACGTGGCCCAGTGGAGACAAGACGGTCACCTCTGGGGCTCGGGTGAAGAAAATGACTGATACTAGTTTCCTGCAAGACTAGTAAGACCATGTGTTTAGGTTGATTTTTTTTAAAAAAAGAAATGCTTCACATCTTGCTTGACCACATTTGTGAACTGAGAATCAAACTCATAACTTCTTTGTCTTCCAGCACACTTTCAGTGACCACGAGACATCTTTTCTGTTTCTCTGTCCTGAAAGATTTTCTTTTCCTTTCTTCCTAGAATCCTCCGAATAGTTATTCACCCTTCCTCCTTCCCTTCTTTTCTTCTTATTCATATAAAGAAATCTTATCATACTTAACTTCTGAGTTGCTAAGCATTTTAAAAGATTGAGGGAGTATTCCAAAGTGTCCAATGGATTGGGACATATTTCTCCATGGCTGGATTATAGACATCACTGAAAAAACTGATAAAATTTGTGTAATCAATATTGATAAACTAATATTAATATCCCAGTTTTGATCATCATGTTAAAGTTATATAAACTATTCACATTGTGGGAAGATGAATAAAGGAGATACTCTGTACTACTTGTTCTGAATTTCTTTGGTACATGTAGAACTTTCAGACTTTCTGTTAGATCATATATCATGTTATTTTTCTAACAAGGGATTTCAGATATAAGGCACATATCATAAATTTCACTCTCTTAATATGTACAATTTAGAACTGTGCAGTTATCACTACTGCCTAATTTCAGAATACCTTTCTCCCAGCCCCAAAAAACCCATATCCATACCCATCCCTTTCCCACAGAAGTCATTCCTTACTTTGTCACTCTTCCTCAATCTGAGGAATCCTTTTCACATGAACTATACATGGACTTCAATTTCTGCATATTCTCCCAAACTTTTTTGTTGTCCTCTTCTCAAATTTTGGCCATGATAGCAACTGTGAGGGAAGGTGAAATCTCATCTGAGTATGCTTGCTCTTCTCTAATGACTACTGATGTTGAGCATCTTTTCATATTCCTGTTGGCCATTTGCATTTAAAATAGTTTAAAATTTTAGTTTATGAGTACATGTGTGTAGAAAATGTTATTTCTTGTGGGAAGTTGGCTCGGTACATGCATATAACACATCTAACTTTCTTTTTCATGTGCTTTCCCTTCCTTCCTGCCATCCTCCATCTGTCGAGTCCCTTCTCCTTTGGGAATGATCCTCCTTCCTACAACTTATTATCTATCTTTTATTTTATTCTTTGTTTTTACTCTTGGTTTCTCATATAAGAGAAACCATGTGATTTCTGATCTTCCATGTCTGATTTATTTCACTTAACATTATGCTCTCAAGGTGCATTTCCTTCACTACAAATGACTCATGTTTATAACTATGGCAGAGCAGTGCTCCACTGTGTGTGAACATCACATTTCCTCCATTCATTCATCTGTTGGTGGACATATGGGCCACTTCCAGGACTAATTATTGTGCACTATGCTGCCATAAACACAGATATACATGTTGTCCTTGTAATATGATGTTTTAGGGCTGGGGATTTAGCTCAGCGGCAAAAGCACCTGCCTAGCAAGCACAAGGTCATGAGTTCGGTTCCCGGTACCGGAGAAAAACAAAACAAAACAAAACAAAAAAAAGATGTTTTAAACTCTTTCAGGAAGATACCTGGAAGGGGAAGAGTTGCATCAAATTGAATTTCTAATTTTACTTTTTTGAGGAATCTCCATACTGATTTCCATAGTGATTGTACTAGTTTACATTTCCCACTAAGAGTGTAGAAAGATTCCTTTACATCATAGCCTCTCCAGTATTTGTTATTATTTGATTTCTTTATGGTGCCCATTCTTTCTGGGAGTAAGATGGAATCTCAGTGTTGCTTTACTTTGCATTTCTCTGATGGCCAGTGATGTTGAGCATTTCTTCATATATTTATTGGCCACATGTACTTTATCTTCTGTGAAGTGTCCATTCCTTAAAGTGTACAGGGACATTACTGGCTTTTGTGTATTGAATTTGTATCAGGCTATATTACTGAATTTTGTTATTGAATTTTGTTGAAGAGTCTTTTTGGTGGACTTTTTTGGATCTCCTATGTAGGGGATCGTGTCATCTGCAAATAATGAAGATTTGACTTCTTCCATTCCTATACACATCCTTTATGTTTCTTTTTCTTGCCCAATTGCTCTGCTAATGTCTCAAGTACTACACTGTACAGGGATGGTAATAGAGGACATACTTGTCTTGTTCTTTATTTTGGAGGGAAAGTTTTCAGTTTTTCCCATTTAATATGATTTGGAAGTACGTTTGTCATAAATGGCTTTTATCAGATTCAGATAAGGTTCTCCTATACCTATATTCATCAGTGTTTTTACCATAGGAGGATGTTGGATTTTGTCAAAGCCTTTCCCTGTATCTACTGAGAATGATCATGTAATTTTTATACTTACTTCTGTTTATGTGATGAATTACATTTATTGATTTGCATATGTTGAACCATCCTCATACCCCTAGGATGAAGCCTATTTGGTTATGGGGTTATGATTATTTTAATGATTGTTGCATTCTGTTTGCCAATACCTATACTTCTCTTTTTTAGCTGGATTGTTGTCTGGTTTTGGCATCAGGATAATGTAGCTTCCAGAAATGACCTTGAAAGTACTCTTTCCCTTTCAATTTTATTAAAAAGCTGAGGAGCATTGATGTTAGAACTTCTTGATAGTAGAACGTCCTGAAATTTTTTTAGAATTCAGCAGTGAACCAGACCTTGATTAGTAAGTTATTTATTGCTGCCTTTCTTGATTGGCAGATTATTTATTAATGCTTTGATTATTCAGGATTTTTAAGTCTTCTTGGTTCAATTTTGATAATTCATATATATTTAGAAACCTTTGAAATTTGTTTAAATTCTCCAGTGTGGTAGTGTATAGGTTTACAAAGTAGTTTTTCATAATTTTTATATGTTGGTAGTGTTTATTGTGATTTCTTCTTTTTCATTTCTGATTGAATTGACTTGAGTCTTTTTTCTCCTGTTTTTGTTTAAATTCACTAAGGGCTTGTCTATTTTGTTGATTTTTTTTTCAAAGAGCCAACTCTTAGATCTGTTGATTTTTGTATTGATTTTTTATTTTAAAGAGGATAAAAATAAAAAACCATTAATAATGATGATTTTTGGTCTCAATTTCATTGATTTTTGTTCTGATCTTTATAAATTCCTTCTCTATATTAGCTCTGGGTTTAGATTGTTCATATTTTTCCAGGTCCTTGAGGTGCATTGTTATGTTATTTATTTGGGTTCATTCTATTTCTGTAATATGGTCATTTACAGTTATCAATTTTTCCCTTAGGACTGCTTTCATTATGTCCCGTAACTTTTGGTATGTTGTACTGGCATTATAATTTAGTTTAAAAAAGTTTATTTCTTCCTCATTTTGTTACATAACCCATTGTTTAGTAACAGTTTATTGTTCAGTTTTCATGCACTTCCATGGTCTCTGTATTTTCTTTTGTCATTGATTTCTAACTTCATTGCACTACGGTCTGATAATCCACATATGATTTTAATTCTTTTACATTTACTTAGGGCTGACTTATTGATTAGTATGTGGTCTGTTTTGGAGAAAGTTCCATGTACTGCTAAAAAAAATGTGTATTCTGTTATTGTTGGGTGGAATAGTCTGTAAATGCTTTTTAAGTATGTGCATTTGAAGGTTTTATTCAAATCTAATATTTCTTTGTTGATTTTTTGTCTAGTTGGTCATAATGGATTTTGTCATAGTGGATTTTGACTCTACTATAATTGTGTTGAAGTCTATATTATCTTATATGTCTAGTAGTACATGTTTTATGAAGTTTGGTGAACCATTGTTTGGTGCATGTATGTTAATAATTGTTAGTTCTTCCTGTTGTATTGTTCTCTTAAGCAATGTGTAGTGACCTTTGCTTCTTTGGTCTGCTTTGGCTTGAAGATCATGTTGTCTGAATGTGAAAAAGCTCTTTACCTGTTTTTTGTCAGGTTCCTGTCATATGGAATATTTTTTTCTGTTTATTTCTATTTTTCTATTCTATTTTTTCTATTCTTTGACTGCTAACTTGAGTCTTTTTGAGGGGAGGGTTAAACATGTTTCTTGCATACAGTTTACTGTTGGATTTTATTTCTTGATCCATTTTTCTGGGCTTTGTCTTTTGATGGGGCAATTGTGGTCATTTACATTGACAGTTATAACTGGTAGGTATTGCCTTATTTCTATCATTGCCTTGTTTTCCTGTTATTTTGCTTCTACTTAACTGCCCACCCTATCTGATGAATTCATTTTATTAGGTGTATTGTCATTGTTACCTTCATTGTCTCTTTCTAAGGTACAACTGAAAATTTTTTGTAGTGCTGGTTTGGTGGTCATGTTTTCCTTTATGTGCTTTAGTCATGGAAGTAAATTATTTCTCCAATAATTCTGAAAGAAGGTTTTGCAGAATATGTCATCCTGGGTTAGAAATTGTTTTCTTTAGGGCTTAGAATACCTTATTCCAGGTTCTCCTGATCTTGAAGTTTTGTGCTGAGAAATCTGTTATAATTCTAATGGGTTTTCTAGTACTCAGTTCTCCCAGAATGGGCCACAGTATTTTTTATGATCCCTTGGAAACCTAGACATTTGCATCTCAAAAGACCCCAATTAAACAGCAGAAATTATAACATTAAACATAAACTAAATATTGATAGATAGCAAGGACAAATAAAGTACCACCATTGCCCACAGAAAAGAGACTTACAATTATGGTATGAATACCATGACAAAATAAATATTGACCTACAATTCATGTACAGTAATTACCTACTAATTAGAACAACTTTACCTCTGCTAACAATAGCAGAGTATCCACCAGCAATAGTATAAAGTTAACTATCTAGACATTCATAAATCTTAGTAGTTATATTAGCAAGGGTAGAGCAGGTAGAGAATGGGAGAATAAAAGAAAAAGTAAAATTTGAAAACTTAAAAGGTGGACTATGAGAAGGAGGAGAGAAAAGTGGGATATTACTTTCTATGAATGAGTAAAAGGAAATTAATAATGATGCAGAACAGTTGCTGGAATGAAAGAATGAACAAGAAAAAGGAAAAAAAGGTAGCAAAGACAGGAGATAAAAGAAGAGAAACAATGCTGGATGGGAAAAAATAAAAGGCAAAAACAAAACACCCTAAAAGAAGAGAAAAAAGCAGGAGAAAAACACAAGCCCCCATAAAGCCAGTAAAGAAAAGATAGAAATAATATAAAATAGGAAAATTTAAAACAAGGTTGACTTGAAGAAAATTCCTGTTAATGAATGGATGGTTTCTTTCCACGATCTGAAGTCTCAGGATCCAGCTAGACATTGTTTTCTCTGCCTCGCTTTAGGGTTTATGCATCTTTGAGGTGCCCCTTGCACTAGAGGGCCCTAAGTTTGTTCCCTCCAGCCTGTGGTTACTGTTCAAGCCAAGGCAAGACTTTGCTCCTGTTGGGAGACAGGGAAATGATCAGCCTTTGGTTCTGGCTGGATGCAGGCTGCAGGGCAGGATTCAAGGGGGCTGCTGGGCTCAGTGTTAACAGAGCTGGGGTCTAGTTGCTCCCTTTTTCTCCTTTCATTGTCTGAATGAAGGTGTTGTCTTTATTCAGATCCAGCTGGTTTGTTAGTCTTTGCTTCTGTTGCCCGGGAGCTCTCAATGGGAGAGGGTGCTGCTCCTCTGCCACAGGTCTACTGTCTCCATTTGCATGTTGTGGTAGGCACATCTATTCAGATGCTTTGATCATTTTAAAATTGGACAATTTATAGCTTTCTTATGGAATTGTAAATTTTTTTTACATGTTTAGAACACAAGTCTCTTATTTAATGCAAGACTTGCAAATTGTTTTTTCAATCTCTAAGTTGTTCTTTTGCTTTCTTTGTCCTTCGAAGTACAAGTTATAAATTTGATAATGTCTAATGTTTCTACCTTTATATCATCACCTGAGCTATTGGTGTCATATCCAAAAAGCTATTGCCTGTGAGTAATGTATGTTAACCGCTATTTTCTTCAAGATTTATAGATTTAGCTATTGAATTTGTCTATGGCTCATTTCTAATTTATTTTTTGTATTGTACTAGGTGTTCAATTTCATTCTTTTGCTGTGGATATACAGTTATCTCAATAAAATTTGTTGAAAAATCTCTATATTATGTTTTTATGTTTCATATGTTGAAGGTTATTTTTTTAAAAATGAGAATTTATTTTTGTCTTTTAGTGGTACCTCCTGGATCTGGCATTCTGTAATAATATGTCCTTAATAAGACCAGGGAGCCCAGTGTCAAGAAAGTACGCCTTATTCGCAGTCACACAAGGCCGTCATCACCAAGCTTGCAGTTGATGATAGTGTTCATTTCGTAAGTAGACCCTTTACACCCAACCTTCCACTAGGCAATCTCACGGACCACATGAGGAAGGGGAAGAATCCTCCAGTTTCACAAATAAATATACGCTTAAAACCCTGCCTTTTTGAGACGTGATCTCTATCTTAGTGCTCTGCTAGGGCAGTTCTCTCATTTCTACCTCATTTACTATAGTCATTATGTCTCAGCTTTAAAAATCCATACCATTAGTGTTTCAGCCTACATTTTAAGTTTGCTTGCCACAATATGCAATGCTGAGGTATTTTAATAAGTTTTCCCATAACCAACCTACATTCTACACCACCGTCATCCAAAGCCATCTCACACATTCCCAAGGATCTTATTTTTTTGCTGTAGATCTTTCTCTCTCTTTCTTTCTTTCTTTCTTTCTCTCTCTCTCTCTCTCTCTCTCTCTCTCTCTCTCTCTCTCTCTCTCTCTCTCTCATTTTTATCTTTTTTGATCTTGTATTTCTTCCTTATTGTGGGTTGCTTTCTGGCTGGGACTGTGTTGATGCTGGACCTGGGCTATTTTCCTGGAGGCAGTGCAGAATGGTGGGAGCAGATACTGAGCAAGATCAGCATCACCATTCTCTCTCAAGAGATTTGGCACATTTTTACATTTTATGTTAGGCTATGCTCTTTTACAAAACCCAAGTGACTTAAATAATTAAATAAATAATTCAATTAGTCAACAAGTACCTTAGAACAATTGCCACTCCCAGCTACTCTGCTTGTCTCTGTTTTCCTGTGATTCACGTCTCCTCTGGAAAGTAAACACAGTGACTGCTGAGGACAGCTTTCCTTTAATGATCTGATAAGACAGATTATCTGGTGATTTTCACCTTTGTAATGTAAGTTTAGTTTGTGTTTTACACTTTAAGGTAAAAGGCAGCCCCTATGAGGGTATAGAAAATCAAATAAAATTTTGATTTTATCTCTATAGTTATAGTCTTTCACTTGATTGACCTATAGCTAGTGTTACAATTATCTCAGGGAAATGCTATGTGCTCATTAAGGAAGCAATCATGTAACAAGAGAAAACTGACTGAAGAAAAGAAAGAAGGACATATAAAACTTTTGTTAATGTAGTCACTGAACTGTTAAGGAAAAGACACAACAAAGCCAAAACAACAGATACTTATAGTGAAACAGTTACACTTTCACAACAAGTTCAGAATCATTTTTACACGTTGAAGGAACAGAGGTGTAGAAGGAAAAAAAAAGCAATCTCTAACCCATCCTATATTGGAGAGCCACACAGAATTAAGAAAGAGATACATGATTATTCTTGATTTTCCTCTAAAATCCTAGAAAAATGACAATGAATTGTGAGTGTGTGTGTGTGGGGGGGTCAGAATTCTTGCCTTAGTTTTGACACAAGGGAAAATTATCTTTTAGTGTTTGTCACATATTCTCTTTTACCCTGCTGAATCTAAATTGGAAAATTAATCATAACCTAAGCAACAGGTGGTTTCTCTTTGAGTCATATCGTGCATCTGTGGCTTTACTCTGCAGAGTTCAGAAGATTGATTTTTTTTGGTTTTGCTTTTGGTTGTTGTCAAAAGTAGCTGTTTTTACCACTTAGTGGCTCACACTAAACTTTTCAACTGACCTTTGAAAACATAGGAAGCAGAAGGACACCAATGTGAACCAACTTCCAGGTGATACAAATGCAAATAATATCTCTCATTTCATAAGAAATAAACGAATCAGAATTTTTTTGTTTCCTTTGCTTCAACCCTGCACTGCAGTAATGCGTCTGCCTTTATCCCCAAGAAGGAATACTTTCAAGAGGCTATTCAGCGATGGGCTAGGGGTTGCACCCATGCCATTTGTTTCTCTTTATGCTCTGAGAAAATAAGGAAGAGGGTTGCACTATAATCCTTATTAGCAAGAAGAAATAGATTTGTTTACATTTAATGCAAGAAGAAAGAAGATTGTCTACTTCCAGGAGATCTTTGGGAGCACTAAGTTTGCCATATCAAAGGAAAGAAAAATTCTAGAAATCATATTGGAGCAGGTCCATCAAGAGCTCACATCTTATAGAAATAAACATTTAAGAAACTGCAAAAGTATACTAGCTAGCTGAAATGCTGCCTGAAGGCACATACAATGTAGAATAGGAAATGGAGGAGGCAAGTAACATAAGTAATTATTTCAGGTAAAAAGAATCAGTGACAAAACTAGGATATTTGAAACCCAATTAGCCAACATCTGCCATGTGGCAGTCAGCTACTAAGATGTCCTTTGAGGATCCCTACCTGCTGGTGTTCATATTCTTTTTAATTGCTTTCCATATTGTACCAAGCTTGGGGTGTGTGACCAATAGAAAGTGGCAGAAGGGAGGCTACATAGCTTCAAGATTGGGTTATTGAAATAAAGACAAACAGTGGCTTCTGTTTTTGTCACTCCAGTGTCACTGGCCACACTTGCTCTGAGGAGAGTCGTGTGCTGAGCACCTTGAGGAAAGGTCCTCATGGGAAGAAAGTGGAGTCTCTTGCCAATAGCTGTGTGAGTGAACCTGGAGATCAAATTCTGTAGAATGCATCAGTTATCCAAGTGTTATAGTCAGGGTTTGCAAGGGGAACAATTTAATACAGGACACAGTTTATAGGATTATTTTATAGTAGTCAACCAAAGAGTCAAGTACAAAAGAGTGCGAGAAATTTGTCCACACTGTAAAGACCCAAAGAATCCAGGTCAGGGCCTGGATCCCATGGCAATGTCCTGCATGAGTCCAGCGGAAGACCAGGGCCCATGATAATGCCCTCCACAAGTGCTGGAGCCCACAACAATGTCTCATGAAAGTCTGTTTCATTGATCTACACTGGGAAGGCCCAAAGGTCAATGTTGGAAGCTAGAAAGTCTGTGCCAATGGGATGAAGGATCTGTGTCAGCAGGCTGAGGGATCTGCACTGGAGCCAAGAAGTGACACTCAATGTAAGGACCAGAGCTCCCCCCAAAAGTACCACAGCTACCCCCATCGGCAACAAGGTTCTGAGCTCCTCTGATGATGAGAACAGCTGAGTTCATATCAGAAAAGCTAGCATGACAAAGTTTTCGAGGAGATTTAACAGTCCTCCTTTTCCCCACCAAAGCCAGAAAGTGATACTCAAGGTAAGTACCAGAGCTCTCCTAAGGTGAACTGAAGTCATTCTCAGTGACAATGAGGTCCCGAGCTCCTCTGATGATATGCACAGCTGAGTTCATATCAGGAAGGCCAGCATGACAAGCTTCTCCAGGAGAACCAACAGTCCCACCTCTTCCTCTGCAGCTCTGTTTATGTTGTTGACAACAATCCTCAGGTGGGCCCCCCACACCCAGCACCACACTGGTTCAGTTCATCTGTGTGTTACACGTTGACCACCAGTTGTCAGTCCATCACACCAAGCTCAAAGTTCCCTCCAAGGGCTTCACTGCAGAATCATGAAATTCCGTGACCCATGACCACCTAGCTAAACTGGACCTAGATTCCTGACTTTCAGAAACTTTATGAAGTAATAAATATTTGTCGTTTTGGGGATATATTCTTTTATATGTGATTAAATTAATCATAATGATGAAATAAAATGAGCAATAGCAAAAGGCAGGGATGAAAGATAGTAAAAATGTTCTCATTTTGAGTTTGCATATAATCATGTGAGTTTAAAAATTTGAAAAATGAAATGAATATTATAATACAAAAATAATAAAAGAAAGATTACATTTTCATCATATAATGCTTTTTGTGTAAGATGATATCAATTTGTATCTATAAATTGGCCTATTAAAATAATGACTAGTAAAACTGCAATTTGTTTTTGAGATGTCTACCAATGCATCAATAATTTTGTTGCAATTTGTTTTCTTTCCATATCTGTGTTCAATTGTTGTATAGACATATTTGTTAATCTCTTTTAGCATAGTTTTTGAGAAATTGTCATTAATTTTCTTTTGAAAAGTTTTTAAGTACAGCATAACAAATACAAAAATGGTTAACAAAGTGTTACTGTCTGTCTTAGTTACTTTTCTTTCATTGCTAGGAAAGAATACCTGACACCTGAAGTTAAAGAGGGAAAGGTTTATGTAGCTCACCATTTGTAGCAGTTTCAGTGCATAGTTGCCTGGCTCCAAGACAAAGTGGCACATGGCAGAGGGGCAAATTTCATGGCAGTGGAAGATACCAAAAACAACAAAAGCAAAAGGGGGAAAACAAGTTCTTTCTGCCCCTTTTATCTTATTCAGTTTATTTGGATTAGGGCAGTGACAATCCAGTCAGTGGACTGATTCAACAAACACCCACCCTTAATCCCAGCACACATAGTCCCACTGCACTAGGAATCAGTCACACTCTAGATTCAGTCACTGCTGAAAAACCTGCCCTCCATAACTGCAATAGGCTTTGGGGGGACATCCAGACACAAACCATAACACTATCTTTTCTGCTTCATTACTATTATTTTTAATTCTTTTGGCATTGAGTCATCCTTAGGTTTCTTTTCTATACCATGATCTTTGCTTATAAAAAGGTGATTTCTTCTCCTCACTCCACCTTGTGTCATTAGGACTTTGCTTCTCATGCAGCTCAGTGTGTGCTGAGCTGCACCTCATCTCAGTGTCTCTTAATTACATGTATTATTACAGACATCATATGCCTAAGTGGGCCCAATCATATATAGCTTTACAGTCATATATTACTTCACCTACATATTTTTAAAAATTATTTCTTTGTTGAGCCCCACACCGATTTTCACCAAGTGCTATTTCACATTGTCATACATACTGAACTTTCAAATTTCTTCAAGAATTTGTCAGAATAGTTCCTGAATTTTACAATAATAGTGCAAACCCCAAATTCCTCCAGAATAAAAATAATACAATTATTTATGCAATGATTTTATTTCCAACAGTTTAAATTTGAATCAATTGGTCACAGTCTTATAACAATGAATTCTATTAAAACTAAAATGTCTGGAAAGCGCAGATCAGGCAATCAATAATTTGCACAGCTGATGCAACATTTTATTTTCCTGATTTGTGTAGTTTTATAATAAAAATTAAAAATCACAAAATAAGAAGTTTCAATTTTAAAGATTGTTAAGGAAAATAAATCATCAAGATAAACATTAGAAGAAGGTTTTAAATGAAAATGATTGGCATGGGGAGGGGTGGATTCTGCTCTCCTTCACAACGGGGCATAACCACCGATGAACTAGCATCTTCCAGGCAAACTCCAGCATGTTTAAGGTTAATCTGTAAATGCAGGGCTTTCTTCAGCTCAGAACACTTTTTGTCTGTTAAACATTTTTCATCTTTTCAAATTTTGATTATCCCTTTCTTTGAAAAACCTATGGCCTGATACCAAACATTTTTTGTCTCTTTTTACCCTCTTTTTATCTTTCTTTTTCTTTTCATTTAAAAATATTTTCTCTTTGCATCCTGGGACATATTTATAAAGGTTAGGTTTAGGGCTAGAATTAATTTTTAGTTCTCTTTTCTTTCAAGTTGTTCACAGGGTAAATTTTTTGGTGCATTTCTTTCTTTTTTCTTCATTAGTATATGTTTTTGATACACAATAATTGCATTCATTTTGGAGAACTGGTTTAAATGCATATCATGTCTTGATCATTTTTATTCCCTGCATTCCTCCCCCTTCCCTTCTTTGTCTTCCAAATCTTCCATTTAATTTCTGCCTGGCTTTTGGTTATTCATATTTTTCAAATTTCTGTATTTTGTCATGTTTCTCATGTCATTGTCACAAAGTTTATTTTTGCAGAGTGTAACATGATGCAAATAAAGCTTACTCTAGGTTAATATGCCATGTTAGCCAGCAGCAGCCTTGCCTACCTCCTAACACTGGGTCTCTTGTTTTCATCTTTTTCTCTTGTACTTGATTTAATCTTGTGTTATTTTATTCATCATTGCTGTAGGAGGAGTAGGCTACATCCATATGTGTGTGTGTGTGTGTGTGTGTATCATAGAACTTAAGTGTATCATAAGCTATGCTATCTAGTTTTATGTAGGTATATTCTGTGAATGTTTGTATGGTGAAATCTCTTAACAATCCTGTTTGCTGAATATTAAGCAGCAAAAGATATACACATAGAATGTTTATACATGCAAAATATACATGTACATGTAAATATGTGGCAGTCAGAGCATCATCCTGCATCACATTCCCATGCGCCAGTCTCCACAGGGTGATGAGATGAGGACCAGCGACATGGCAGGTGAGGAGCCCTTTACCAAAGAAACTCGGATTTTATGCATCTGTTGGAGCATCTGCTTGCCTTTCTCTCTGAAGGGAGATATTATCTAGTGAATGGATCTCTAAGGGAAAGGAGAAGATAACTGTAGATTTATTTCCTTGGAATAAGTGAAAGTCCCTTGAGAGGAGAAGGAGGGAGTTTTATCTTTATTCCCCTGGACATTTCAGGAATTACATCTTTAAGTATCCCCAGAAGGAAGTACTGTTTCTAGCCTCTAAGTTGTTTGCTATTTCAACCTTTGTCTTGAGAACCCTGATCTTATAGGAAGGTGAGAAGTATAAGGAGAACTGTCTCCAACAGCAACTTGATCTATGTCCTAGACACAGTGTGGCTTTTTCTAGACTCCACCTTTTGTCTGATAGCTGTTCTACAAAGTCTTGTTTTGGCTATTCCTGGAGAACTGCCTTCTTCCTGATATTGTGTAAATATTGTGTGCCTGTGTAAAACATTAAGCCTCAAAAAATGTTTTTAAAATTCTGCTGATATGCCATGACTGAAGGGATCCTAGAAGGATGTCCATACCATGATCTTTCACCTCTAGTATTTGACAAAAAAGAAAGAACTCCATATTATCACATCTTAGGATGTACTTTGCTTTCTCATAAGATGGATTTGTACATCCAATGTTAACCCATGTTTATGTCCTACTCTTGATTTTATTTGCATCACATTTGTAGCAGACATTTGTTTTTCAGTGCTGGGGATCAAACACAGGACTTTGTGCCTACCATCAAATGTGTTACCACTGAACTACATTGCAGTCCCAATGAATTATTTTAAATGTAAGGCATATGAGGGGCACCAGTCCTTAAGCTGAAGTTCTGGTGCATCTTCCTGTTAGTCACTCACTGGGGCTTGGGGATAGGAATGGAAGAGCTGTAGAGGACTGGTCTCCCCTTACCGTCTTAGGAATTCTTTCACATGTTGTAAAGGTTGCTTCTATCTTAAGAAAAACATGGACTAAATCTTTATTTTAAAATGTTTATGTATTTTTTCTTATTGCATTTGTTTTCTTCATTAATCACCTCACTTATGATTGATTTTCAGGGAAATATACATGTACAGATTGGATGAAGATAACCTGTTGCTGATTATTTACTCCACTTAGGTGACGTAGGCTTTATGATCTATAGAATAAGTATTTAGAGTGTATCCCTTGCAGGTGAATAGGCCCCAAACAGAATAATCTGCAAAATATATAATTATACCAAGTTTGCAAACTTTTCACTTAAAAATCCCTAACATTAGATCATAAGCTTAAGTATATGAAACCAGGCCTCAAGAAAATTAAGACAGAATTCAATTTTACATTGAATAAACACATAGAAGCCTTCAGCAGTACTTATTTTAAAGCATGAGAGTTAGTCTTTGATCTATTTAACAGTACCATATATTTAGTACATAATAGTAAATTTACAGTAGACATATCCAAAAGAACATTTATACCAGCTGTAAGAAGTTGTCACATGAGACTATAATTGTATCATCAACATATTATGTGATTCTGAAATATAGGTATTAAAGGCACCGTTAATGTATAATATGCACTGAAATGGCAATATATAAAATCATACATTTTTTTAGTAGTGACAATAAGAGCTATTCTTGCTAAAATATTGTTCTCACTTTAGAAGCTTTGATTTTTTGGGAAGGCCTCCAATAGTCTATTTTGTTTGTTAAGATATATTTATACTGTAAGTTGCATGTTTAAAAGTTATTTTTCCACAAAATCACCAGAGCCTTAGAACAAAGCTGTATAACATTCTATGAACTAACTGGCAATTAAACCTTAATATATGTACCATTGGGACAATAAATGCAGATATACGAGAAAGGCATTATACACACATTTGGGGATTGTTCTAGAGATTCATTGGAAAGTAATTTGGTTCAATTTCATTTTTTTTGTTATGAACATAAAACAATATTTTAGCATTTAATAGGAATGCTCAAGTTGTTTTTATTTTTATCTTTTTATTTTAAAGAGAAAAGAACGAAAACAAATTAACAAACAAAAAGACATAAACAAAACAACAGAAGAACAATAACAGCCATACAGAATTTCAGACAAGGGGATAGGAAATTAACAGTAGTTGTTGCATTACATACTGTTATCTTCAAAATTGTTTAATCAGATAAACAAATATAGGAATGTAAGATTCATCAAAAAGTTAAACATTAACTGTTCCTTTCAACAAAGCAATAGAAATTAGTAGTACAATTA
>NW_004955463.1:2009650-2010832 GCF_000276665.1 Chinchilla lanigera
GCCTATCCCTGTGTCCTCAAGTTTTTCACCTACTATATCTTCCAGCAGATTTAATGTTTCTATTTTAATATTTAGATCTTCAATCCATTTTGACTTCAGTTTGGTGCACGGTGATAGATATGGGTCTAATTTTAGTCAATTGCTATTGATTTTGAGTGTTGACTTTGTATCCAGCACACTACAGGATGACTGGGAAAATTGTAATATTAATTTCTATTGCTTTCTTGAAAGGAACGTTGATATTTCATTGTTTGATCATTCTTGCATGTTTGTATTTGTGTAACTTAGTAACCAATAGGAAGATAACAGTGTGTAATGCAGTACCCATTCTTAATTTATTTTCACCTTGTCTGGAATTCTGTATTGTTCATGTTGTTTTTATGTTCTTTTGTTTATGTCTGTGTGTTTGTTAATATGTTTTGGTTCTTTTGTCTATAAAAATAAAATAAAAATAAGTTAGAGCAGGAAATTTCCCAAGCATAGAAAGAGAATCTGACATATAATTAAGTGAAGCATATAGAACTCCAATTAGCCATAACCAAAATAAATCTATACCCAGCATATAATAATCAAGATCCTAGAAATTCAGCAAAAGAACAGAATAGTAAAAGCTGTTAGAGAAAAGAAATAGATCACCTATAAAGGAAAGCCTATCAGAATCACAGCAGACTTCTCAACACAAACCATCAAGGCAAGAAGAGCTTGGAGTGAAGTACTTCAGTTACTGAAAGAAAACAACTTCCAACCCAAATTGATGGACCCTGTAAAGCTATCTTTCAAATTTAATGGAGAAATAAAATATTTTCATGATAAAGAACAACTGAAGAAATTCATGAGCACCAAACCAATCCTACAAAGAGTACTAAAAGATATACTAGAAAGAAATAAAACAGACCACAACTTCAAGAACAACAACAGAAAGGAACCAGCAAGCAGAGCAAGCAATTAAACAGAGGGAAAAAGGAGGATCCAACAGCAGGAAAATAGCATGACAAAGATAAGCCAGTATTATCTGTTACAACCATCAATATAAAAGGTCTCAATGCACCAACCAAAAGAAGCAGACTTGCAGAGTGGATTAGGAAACACAATCCAACTATGTGCTGTATACAAGAAACACATTTAACTCAACAAGAAATTCAAAGACTTAAAATTAAAGGATGGAAAACAATACTCCATGTG
>NW_004955463.1:2012392-2013708 GCF_000276665.1 Chinchilla lanigera
AGCCAAGGACAAAAATCACATGATCATCTCCATCGATGCAGAAAAAGCCTTTGATAGAGTCCAACACTCGTTCATGTTTAAAACCCTACAGAAAATAGAAATAGATGGCCTTTACCTCAAGCTGATCAAAGCCATCTATGATAAACCAACAGCTAACATCATACTAAATGGTCAAATGGTCAAAAATTGAAAGCGTTCACTTTAAAATCAGGTCAAAAATTGAATGGTCAAAAATTGAAAGCATTCACTTTAAAATCAGGAACAAGACAAGGATGTCCACTGTCACCACTCCCATTCAATATTCTGGAAATATTGGCTAGAGCAATTACACAAGAGAGAGAAATAAAAGGAATAAGGATGGGAAAGGAAGAACTGAAAATGTCATTATTCTCAGATGACATGATACTCTACATAGAAGACCCCTTAAACTCCACCAAAAGGCTCATGGATTTAATAACAAAATTCAGTAGAGTAGCTGGATACAAAGTGAACATTCAAAAGTCAATAGCATTCCTGTACACAAGTAACAAACAGACTGAGGGAGAAATTAGGGAAACAACACCTTTGACAATAGCATCTGAATTACTTAGGAATCAATCTAACAAAAGAAGTAAAAGATCTATACAGTGAAAATTATAGTACTTTGAAAAACATTGGAGAGGATATCACAAAATGGAAAGATATTCCTTGCTCATGGATAGGAAGAACCAACATTGCAAAAATGGCCATACTCCCAAAATTATTGTACAGATTCAATGCAATCCCAATTAAAATACCATTAGTATACCTCACAGATCTAGAGAAAACAATCCTAAAGTTCATCTGGAACCAGAAGAGGCCTAGAATAGCAAAAGCAGTCTTGGGAAACAAAGGAAAGGCAGGAGGCATCATAATTCCTGACTTAAAATTATATTACAAAGCTACTGTGATAAAATCAGCATGGTACTGGTACAAAAAAAAAGATTTGAAGATCAATGGAACAGATTAGAAGATACAGATACAACTACAAACACACTCAGTCACCTTATCTCCGACAAAGGGGCCAAACATGTTCAATGGAAAGAAGATAGCCTCTTTACTAAATGTGCTGGAAGAACTGGCTTTCCACATGCCAAAGACTAAAACTAGACCCATGTCTTTCACCATGCACTAAATTAAAGTCAAAATGGATCAAAGATCTAAATATTAAAACAGAAACACTAAATTTATTGGAAGAGAAAGTAGGCAAAAATCCTGATGACATTGGTGTAGGCAGAGAGTTCATGAACAAAAACCAAACTGCATGGGAAATACTTCAAAGAATCAACAACTGGGAT
>NW_004955463.1:2014772-2056959 GCF_000276665.1 Chinchilla lanigera
AATGTAGTTGAGAACAGTGATATGCAATATAACAACCAGTGTTGATTTATATTAATTTGCCTTGAGATCCTGTATCACTTTGAATGTTCTTGCTTTGATTTTTTTATGTTCTTGATACTGATATACTGCTACTGTTTTATTTGCTTATTTGTTTGCTTGTACTACTCTCTTTAAAATAAAATAAAATAAAAAAATTTGCAGTAGACTTAGATTTTCTATGTACAAATGATGTTGTTTGAGAATATGGACATATTATTATTTTTAATAATAATACATTTTTGTGTTTTTTATTATTGGTTTGATTTGGTTTTTGCTTGAGATATTTTTGTCTTTCTTTATTTCTTTGACATTGGGTTTTCACAATGTAGTCCAGGCTGATGTTGAACTCAGTAGGTAGCCCTGCTGCTTCAACCTCCTGAATGCTGGTATTGCAGGTAGCCACTCTGACCAGCCTAAATTTACTCCTTTCTTGCTTTATTGAAGTCATTAAGATAGCCAGCCCTTGTTAAATTGAAATGGTACAAGTGGACAGTCTGATTTTATTTTGAATTTCAGAAGGAAAGCTTTCAGCATATTATCTTTTAGTATAGTATTTCCTGCTTCTTTTCCTTTATACATAGTTGATGTTTATTACAGTAAGAATGTCCCTTTCTCTTTTAAGTATGCTATGAGTCTTTATGTGGAAAGGAAGTCATAATATGAGAGATTATAATATGAATTTTAATCTTTTATCATGTTAATTTGATGAATAAAAAGTATTGCTGTTTAAATGAGTCACCACCCTTGATTTGTGAAAATAAACCCAACTTCAACATGATACATTGTTCTTTTGTGCACAGTATTATTGCTTTTCTTTGCCAATTTTTCTGAGGAGCTTTAAAATTGACGTTCTTGAGAGAAATTAATCTACGATTTTCTTTCTTTGTAATGTTCTTTCCAGTCTTACTATCAGTATTATACTAGCTTCAAGAAGTAATCTGAAAAATAAGCTCATTTTGTTCAAATATTCTCTAATCTTAATTATAACTTCTTCCTTGACATGTTATTTGTGAGTAAATTGTTTAATTTTTAAATGACTGAAGATTTAATCTTTAATCTTTTGGTATTTAGTTGTATTTAATTTACTGTGTCAAAACAATACATTATTCACATATCCACTTTAAAATTCTATTTGAAACTGTTTAGACATTATGTTCTAAATAAAAACTAATTTTTCTAAATAGTCTGTGTACGTGTGTACATGTGTGTGTGTATATATGGGTGTTCTACAATTGTTTGAGTGATTCTCTGTGGATCAACAAGGTTAATTTTGTCCAAGTTTTCTAATTTTTCCTTGCTTGTTACATGTTAAAATTGTACGAGAAGTGGTTACCGTGACATGTTGATTATTTATTCTTTACTTTGGATATATTAAAATGAATGTTGTTTCTATAGTCTTATAAATTTTAACCATTCATTTTCCAGATGAATTAGTTATTTTATTATTATTGGTTATCTTTTTTTAAATCCAGTAGTGATTTTTGCTTTAATATTTACTTTGATATTTGATATTAAGCTCATGTTTTCAGAGCCAAACATAAGACCCAAAGCCTTAAATAATCCAAGCAAGTGAACTACCACTGAGCTATATCTGCAGCTCTGTTTTCATCTTTTTAAATGTATGTATGTGTGGACATGTATATCTTCCATCTGTGCATACTTTTAAATCTCTTGAAACATTATTTTTGCTTTATGTAGTTAGTACTTATTCAAATTTACCCACACAGTCTTTCTTTGTTTTGTTATTTATCTCTTTCTGAAAGATTGACCTTCCATATGGACTAATTTTCTTCCAGTTAAGAACACATATTATAGTCTTCTTTTGAGAGGACATTTGCTTAAATTTTTGTTAGGTTTTGTCTGAAATATCTCTGTTTCAAGCAGAGAAATATTCTGTTTTAAATGATATTTTTCTTAATATAACAATGGTTATACTAAGCATCAGTTTTCCTTAAGCAGTATAAAAGCATAATTCCATGTTCTGTTTTCTTTGTCTTGAAAAGTCAGCTATCAGTCTCGTGTTTCTATTTGGAAGGTAAGCTGTCTTATTTTCTATGGAAACTTGGAATTATTTTTCTTTTGTCCTTTATTTTCACTGGTTTTACTACTATATATTTAAACAAAGTTTAATAGTGTCTTTTCCAGAATTCATACTTAGCAAGAATTCAGGATGTGACTTTATTTGGAAATAAGGTATTTGCCAAAGTAATTAGAGTAAGGATCAAAATGAGATTATATTGGAATAGAGCAGACCCTAACCCCAAATTGAATGCATTTATGAGAGACACAGAAGGACAAGGTTCTGTGCAGAGTGAAGGTATGTGCAGCTGCAGCTGCAGCTGCATGAGAAGTGACATTATATAGTTCCAGGAGACAGCAGAAGGTAGGAAAGAGCAAGTAAATGTTCATCCCCAGAGCTCACCATGAGAACACAGCCCAACGAACAGTTTTTTTTAACTACTGGCCTTCAGAACCACAGAGAATACATTTCTGTTGTTTTGAGCTACAAAGTCTGTGTCAGTAAACTTGGAAAGTAACGCAATGCCTAAGTGTGTATGTGCATGCATGTATGTTTGTGTGTGTGTGTGTCCATGTGTATTTTTCTAGATGGAGTTTGTGGTATAGTACATCTTGAAATTATCATTTAATACCATCTAGATTTAGAACCTTTTCAGTGATTTTTTTTAAGTTGTACTTCTGGCTCATTTTCTTTCTTTTCAACCTATAATTCCAATCATACACAACTATGATATTTTCATTATATTCTTCAATACTTCCTATATTTTTCTGTTATTTTTATTCTCTATGCTGCTGTTTGCATGTTTTAATATCATAGGCCTTTCAGTTTACTGAATTTATCTTGTTATATACAAAATTTTATTAAGTTCCATTCATGAATTTTAATTTTTCAGTTTTGAGTCTACAGTTGACTCCCTTTTAGAGCTTTGATAGCATTCAACACTTTGCCCAAATTTAATTATACATTTTAACTCATTGAGCTCATTAATCAAAATTATGTCATAGTCGGTGAGGTCTCCTTTTACTGACTGAGTCCTTTATGGGTGGGTGTGTATATCCTGTTGTGTCCTTCAGTTTCCACTGACATGATCTTATTTTCTTTCACTCCTTATATTTTTCATTGAGTAGTGGACATGATATAGAAAAAGAAATTAGGGCTGGTTTGAGGCTTTGGATTGAGTTTTCTTTTCCAGAAAGAAATGATGTGTGTTTCTGGCTCACTGCTATTACAGAGGTACTTGTAGCACCAGTAAGTCTGAACCTAGTCAGTAATGGAGGCAATTCAAAACTGGGTTTTAGTTTTTGTTTATTGAACTTGTAGATCAGCACTTCTTCAAGTATGTACCTTGTTGGACTAATCAAAACCACTCTTTAGGGCCAGGTATACAGCTCAGTGGTGCAGGACCTGCCTGGCAAGAGCGAGGTCCTGAGTTTGATTCCTAGTACCACAAAACAAAACAAAACAAAACAAAACAAAACAAAACAAAACAAAACAAAACAAACCCCAAATCAAAAAATAAAACAAAAAACCAGTCTTTATTGGTAGCTCTGAAATCCATTCTTTTCTTCTTGAAGTTCCATGTGTCATTTTAAAATAATGGTTAGGTTCTTAGCCAGAGAGGCTTTTCCAGATTCAGCATAAGCACTAGAGAAAAATCAGCTTCAAATGCTGTTCTCTTGTCTGATTATCTTTTGTCCTTCGCAATGTGCCTGTGTATTTGAACCTTGTTTTAGAGTTTCTCTTCATGGGGAGGGTGATGTAAACTGGTAGCCTTGTCTGCCAGTCTTTGAAACGAACCATCTTTTCTCTCACTCTCACATACAGCAAAGTTCTCCTCCAACTCCTACATGGCTGAGGGTTTTGCTTTGTATTGTCAAATGTAATGTAATGTACTAAAAAAAAAAAAACCCAATCATTTCAGCCTTCATCTTTGGCAACAAAAGCAGTACCAAAGCTTTGGTATTTCAAGTTCTTCTTTTCAAGCTTCCCTCCTCTGAAACAACTTTAGCTCAATGTTTTTGTTGCTAATAGAGTGACTATTTATTTGTTTTTGCCTCCTGTTAGCTTAATGGTAAATACATCAATGATAATGGTGGTATAATAATATTTCTTTTTACATATTGTTTTGCAATAAAAAGATGTTGAATGAATGAATGAATAAATGAAAGAATAATTGAGTTTATGCTGCATGTTGAGAGCACCAACTGAAATAGTATTTTAAGGTGATCTTGAACAGAAGAAATTGGAGGTTACTTGATTGTCTTCAAAGTGCCAGCCATGAGCAGCAAACATTTCCATTTTTATTATGAAAGTAAGGAGACTTCAGGAGAAGATTGGAGAGTTGAATCATTAGAAAATATAATATTTCACATGTGCTTAGTTGATCATGTGGGTAGCATGTCTATAAATGATTTTTTCTGTTCTTGGCTCAGTGAGAAACAGTTACATTTACTTTCAAACTGTTGAGCGCTTACACATTCTGATTGCATAAAGCATACTTTTACAGAAGAATATTTCCTCAAAGTTTTGGCTAAGTTAATACATAAGTTTCTGTAGCTAGGAAATATGAGCTCTGTTGGATACAATCTTATTGTTTGTAGTTCAGTAATAAACAGGAATGTATCACAACTTCTGAGCTAATGAGAATAATATATGTGAAAGTACATGATAAGAACAAATTTAAGCCATTAGGCTGAGCAGAATTTACTTTACTAATGTCTTACATATATGTTGCTAAGCACACTCTAATGCAGTCAAATACAAGAAAACAATTTCAAACTTACAGTTCAATTCTCTTGTTATTTTAAAGTCATCACATCAGAATTTGGATGCGTTGACAGGCTTAGGGATAAAATTACGGTGTTCTGTCATTTTTCAGAGAAAAGAAGAAAATTCTAAAACATGACAGCTTTTAAATGACACAGTACCCCACTTAAGCTTAGACTTGGATATGTTAAGTCAGTTATTAAAGCTTGATTTATGGTAAGTATGCCTCCCCCACACCCAAATTGTCTTATATTTTATTTCAGCTTCCTTCGTCCTGTGAAATTCATGTTGAAGTTTCTTAAGTGACAAGAGAAATGCAAAAAACCACTGAGTGAACTAGCATGGAGTGATGGAGAGGTGACCTGAGCAGGTATTCAGGGTCACTTCAGACAAAGGACACCTCTTGGAGTAGTAGCTACCCCAAGTCAAAATGAGAAATAAACTAGATGACTTTAGTGTCCCTTTAGTTTTACTATTCTAACATCCAATTCAAATATAGACAATAAAATCTCTTCCTCAAAAATAAGCCACCTACTCAAATTTTTGAAAATGTAATTTTGCTGTAATCTCTATAATAATGCACATTACCCAAATTTTATAAAAAGAAAAACACCTCACTTGTTAATCTTATTTGACAATCTTTATTCTCATAAGGAAAACAAAGAAAATGAGAATTTGTCTGTAAAAATGTCTGTATCACTTAACTTGGGTTAGTCATTAAAACATAAAATCCATATATACTATTTCTATATATATTGTCATTTATTTCCTTAAAAATAATATTCGAAGTAATTATAGTCATGTCTTCAGTATCACTGTATAGAGACCATGCACTGCCTAAAACAAGAAGTTATTCAAGCGATCATCTATTCATACAAGTTATTATTCTTTTTTTAGCCAAATTACTTTCTGTACTTTATGGACTGTGTGATTTTCACAGACTAATATTTTTAAACACCCACTAACTGATAGAAGATAAAAATAATCTGGAAGCATATCAAGTGGCAAAGGAAGCTGGTTTCAAAATTTAGTTCTCTTAATTCCATAGGAAACTATTTTATACTTTGATATTAGAATAAACCTTCCAGTGCCCAAATTTGCTGAAAAAAGTTACCTGAGATGCTGCTTAAAATTTGTGTGGCAACACATGGAAGGAACTTTCTTATTTATACCTGTGCAGGCAGTGACGAAATTGATTAGGATTGAGGAAGGAATCCGTCAGTTCTTCCTCCCCGACCCCAGGGTTACAGGTTCTTTGAGGGGTTCAAGGGCTCATATTTGGTGTTGGCCTTTTTGATGGCAGAGTCGAAGGTAGCATAGGGAGTCACAAGGCAAGAGCGAGAGATAATCCTTGTGTGCATGCCTGTGCGTCTTCTGGTTCTCTCCCTCTTAGAAAGCTACCGGTTTCAGTCTTGCGGGCTTCATCCTAATGACCTTATCTAATCCTAATCACCTCTGAAAGTCCCCCTCTAAACATCATAGATGAAATTTCTACCTTCCTAACACCTCATGATGGGAATTAAATTTCAGCCTGAGTTTAGCGAGGGGGAACCATATGCAAACTGGAGCAGGGGAATTTGGCAGTACCCAACAAAACCATACATATGCCCAATTTTTATCCCGACATCCCTACTTATGATTTACCCTGAAGATACACCTTCAACAATAGAAAAATACATATGTAGTAGGTTTTTATGGCTACATCACTTGCAGTTTCAAAATACTGAAAATAACTTTAAACTTCATTTCTTTGTAGTAGATGATCTCCCAAAAGTGCTCCAACAAGCATTTACTAACTCTGCAGATATGATGCTGTTCATCCTATCCAAAGGCAGAATCTCACTCTCTTCTGTTTAAATCTGAGCCAGCTTTGTGACTTGATAAGATTAATAGATTATGATGGAATAGATGCAATACTAGTCTGAGAACCAGATTTTAAGGGTTCAGATGGTGTCCGTCTCTATTTTTCCCTCCCTCCTTCCTTTCTCCCTCCTCTCTCCCTCTCTCCTCTCTCCCTTTCTCCTTTCCTCCCTGCTTCTGAGTCCTGAGTGTCACCATTTAAGAATTCCAATTACCTTGAGGTACACAGTGATCCATCCTGGCCTGATTCTAGCCATCCCATTTGAGGCACTATCCAGATATATTAATGAAGCCACCTGGGATGCAGCCAGGTGAGCAAGCTCAGTCATGACCAAATGGGTCACAAAACCACTGGGCTGGGTCCAGACAGCACACACAAGGACAAATAAATCACTATACTATTTAAAGTTTCAGTCAGGGCTGGGGATATAGCTCAGTGGTGCAGTGCCTGGCTGCCAAGCATGAGGTCCTGAGTTCAGTTGCCGTTACTAAAGCAGAAAAGCCTCACTCATCAGAGGTGGTTTATTATACAGCAATAACCAAAGGAAATATTCTTCATCTATAGATCTATGGTAATTATAGTTAGTTATAAGTGTTATCAGAATTTGAGATTTTATACATAATATGGCACCAATGTGTGCACTTGATTCTTTTTTTTTTTTTGGTTTTTCTCCGGTACCAGGAACCGAACTCACGACTTTGCGCCTGCCAGGCAGGCGCTTTTGCCGCTGAGCTAAATCCCCAGCCCTGATTCTTTTTTTTATCCTTCATGAACACCCAATTTCCTTTGTCTTCTAAACCCAAATGCCTAAGGTGCTTGTGAAAACAAGAAGAATTTGGATTAGATGGATGATATACATACCTAGGCTGAGAGAGAAACCAGAGAAGATTGGGTCCTTCTTGGCAATGCCTCCTGGTACACTTACCCATCATCAAAAATCTCAGCTATGCTATAAGAAATCATCTTTATTTAAGAATTGTAGTTTTCGAATGTTTCAATAAATGTATTTACCTTATTTTTTTAAGAACCACTTGAGAAGTTATGGACAGTTGCATTGGGGTTCATCAGGATGCCACCACAGCTAATGGTTGAGACTAGCTGGCGATTAGAACTTCCTGTAGAACCAGAGACAGCTGGACACTGAATCCCACAGTTGCACAATAACCCTGGCATTCCTAATCTGGTGTTATCTCCTGTGTTAGTGGAGATTCTCCCGGCAAAACTGTGTGGAGCAAGGTCCCTGGAATCGAGTGCTTCACATGGCAGAGGGAGGCCAGGAAGGATGCTCATAGCTTTCTATCTGAGAAACTTCCAGGAGTATTGAAGAAATGTCCATCTTTAACATCAGCTTCAGTCCTGCTCCAGATCTCCAGTTCCGTAACTGGAATGTTATCAGGGGATTATTTTTCATTCTACTTGTTTATGTGGTTCTATAAACTCCCCACTCTAGTAGTGGTATGAGATGACTAAGTGCATGCACATACCTAATTTAAAAAATTCATGTTTTGGGGGTAATTACGTTGTAAATGGCTCTACCACAGTGTAAATTATAAAAATAATGCTTCATTGGAAACAATTATTTTAACAAAAACAACCTTGTCCTCAAAAATGTGTGTTACCAAAATGCCCTTGTAGCCCATTTGAGTAGCTCCTGTATTGCTTACCTTGCAAGACTGGCTTCTAAGCGCTAATGTAACATGGTAACTTTCCACTCATTTGGAAGCCTTTCTAGCAAGTAGCAATGTATTTACCCTATGATTTTAATTGCAAATTGTGCCCTTAGAACTCCTCAGTAAACATTTTCTTAGTAAAGTATTGCAAACCTGTATGTACCTATTATTCCAGTCAGTAAAATATTTGCATTTAAATAATATAATATATTAGAATAGAAAGCCAAGCAATGTGTAGCATGAAATTTTCATTTGTTCTTATCACTTTTCTAGAAAAACAAGTTATACCAGAAATCTCTATAATTCATCTCAAAGAGATACTGCTTCTCAAAGAAAAAAGACCTTTTCGAGAAGTGATAGATGACTGAATGACATATTTCAGTTTGCTCAGGACAGGTTTGGTTTATGCCAGGTGTCTTGACCTGATTATTAATAGGAATCTCTTTCATTCATAAAAGTGTCCAGTATTTTAACAGCAAGTTATATAGTTTTCCTATAAGTAATTCAAATATTTGATCAAGATTAACTATAGACCATATATAAAGGTTTGAGTACACAAATAACGAGATCTCAGGTTTAAATCATAGTGCAGTTATCTAAAGCTAAGCATTCCTATTATACATCTAAAGGAAAAAGTCCTTTGTAATATCATCCTGAAGTCTGTTGTAAGCTACCTAATATAACTGTAATCTTTTTGGTTTATTTTGGTGTTTTGAGAGAAGGTCTCACTATGTAGTTGAGACTGGTGTTGAGCCTGCAGTGATGCCCAGGCTGGCCTCAAATTAGTGATGACCTTTTTGCTTCAGTCTCCTGAGTCCTGGGGTTACAGATGTATACCGTAATGACCAGCTGATTGTGATGCTTTGTGATGAAACCATAAAGCAGGATACTCAAGAGCAGTGATGGTGAACCTTTCAGAGCGTTCAATCTTAACAAATGGCCGGCACCTAGGATATGGTCAAATAGTCAAGTATTTAGAACCACAGTGACAGAGAAGACACAAAGTATGGCATTAAGAGCAGAGCTAAATGTTGTAATATTTTATATCTTGGAACCATAGCTTATAAATATTTATGATTGCTCTTTCAAGCCAATATTTTGAAAATGACGTAATGAGTTCCCAGGAGCCTTAAATAATTGTAATTAAAATCTTTGTTCCAACTAGATTCAGAAGACTTTTCAGTCTGTTTACTGTTATTTGTTTGATATGAATGCAAGATGAAGAAATGTTAAATGTCAAGCTACATATTCCAGTCATGTGTTTCTAAAACAACACAGCGGGATTGGTACTTATATCACTCGGATCTCCTCTTCGCAAAGGGGAGCAAGTACTGAGGAGAAGAGGGGCTCTGGGAAAATTTGCCTCTTTGTTGCAGCAGTGAGATAAGAAGTAGCTAGAAGAGAAGCAAAAGAAATCAGTCTGAATTTGAGGCAAGGTGTCTAGAAACCTTTTGTTAAAATTCAAAAATACAGAGTATAAGGATTTGGCCAGAGAAACACTCTGCAGTGTAGGTGAGATCATATCAGGGGAGCGAATGGAGGAAGATGCTCAGAGAGGTCACCTGAGGCATCCACGGGCAAAGCTGGGGAACGGAGCCCATTTTCAGGTCTGTGGTTCTCTCTGTGAGGGAGCAAACGTAAGTGAACCTATAATGTGCTAAGGTTTCTCTGGTACAGCAGGAAAGTATCCGTGTGTTTTTGTGTTTTTGTAATAGAGCAGATATAAGAGGACCTCTGCCGCAGAGGTTTGATGACAAGTCTATTTTCATTCTCAGCTCTACTAAGAACTAATAGATCTGCAATCTCTTGGCACTGTGTACTGTGTTTAGGTAATTAATATTCTGTGCCAAAATTTATTCTAATATGAAAAGATATGTCTTGACCTCCACTTAATCTAAGTTTTACACTTCCTAAAATATAGTGTGACACTTCTATTTTAAGTGTGTGCAGTGGTTAATTTAAATATGCTTAATTTTTTTGAAATTTTATTGTGAAAAAAATATACCTAAAATTTAGCACTTTCATTTTTTAAGAGCACACATCAGTGGCATTAATTATATTCACAACACTATGTAACCATTGCCAATATTTACTTCTAAACTTCTTTTAATCCCAGACGCTCTAGACCCATTGAAAAATAAATCCTCATTCTTTTTTCTTCTTAGTCCCTGGAAACATTTATCATACCTGCTTTTTCTGTGAGTCTTCCTATTCTAAGTACCTCAAATGCTATTATATATGTATGTCCTTTGTGCCTGGGTTAATTCATCTAACATAATGATTTCAGGTTTTTTCTTGTAAAATAGTTCAAAATTCCCTTCCTTTCTAATGCTGAATAATATTCCATTATATGTATGCATGCCTACTTACTTTTTCATTCTCTATCAATAGACATTTCAGTTATTTCCACCTTTTGGCTATTGTGGATAATTGTTTTCCATAGCAACTGCACCATGTTGCATTTCCACCACTGACGTAAAAGAGTTCCAATTTCTCCATGTCTTTCCCATCCCTTGTTATTTTCTTTCCACTGTTTTTTTTTTTTTGCCTTTTCTTTCTTGTTCTCCTCTAATAATAATAATATCATCCACCCTGATAGGTGTAAATTGCTATCTTAGTATCTCATTATGGTGTTCATTTATGTTTCTCTACTGGCTAGTGATACCAAGCATTTTTACATGTGCTTATTGCCCATCGTATTTGGAGAAACATTTATTTGGGTCATTTATCCATTTCTGTATCAGCTTCTTTATTTTGTTGTTGAGTTTCAGGGATTTATCACATAGTTTGGATATTAGTTACCTATATGAGATACATAACTTGAATTTTTTCTAATTCTATGGGTTTTTCATTCTCTTAATTATTTGTTTCTAAAAATTTTTCATTTTAATGATCTCTGTTATATATTTTTACTTTGATTGCCTATGCTTTTAATTTTATATCCAAAAATCATTGTCAAATCCATTGTCATAAAGATTTCTCTATTTTTTTTTCTCAAAGTTTTAAAGCTTTAGTTCTTACACATAGGTTTAGATTCATTCTGAGTTAATTTTCTTATATGATGAAAAGAAAGGGTCATTTTCATTGTCTTACATGTTGATATCCACATTTCCCAGCAGGAATTTTTTTTTCAAATTTTGTTGGAAAGACTGTACTTCTCCCATTGAATGGTTTTGATACCTACTACAGTTCGGATACAGTTTTAGTGTATCTCCCAAAATATCATGGATGGGAAACTTGGTCTCCAATTAGGTGATATTAAGCTTTGGTGTGATCTTTAAGAGCCTAGTAGAAGATAATTAGGGTACTGGGATGTCTTAGTTGCTTCCCTCATTGCTGAGACAAAAATACATGACACCCACAGGGTAAGGGAGGAAAGGTTTATTCTGGATCATGTTGCAGTCCATAGTTCACTGACTCAAAGGCAGGATAGCACGGCAGAGGAACATGGCAGCCAGGATGCAGAGAGAATGGGGAATAACTTAGCGGGGAGAATGCCCTTCTGGGTCACACTCGCAGTGATTCACCTCTTCCAGCCAGGCCCCGCTTCTTAACAGCAAGTCAGTATAATACCCCCATAATCCAATCCCCTTCCAAAGACAAAAGGCTTTGGGAATCATTTCAGATCTAGACCATAATGTCCTGGGCAGGGGTTAATGCAGCTAATTAACAAGGAATAAATTTCTGCTGTTTAAACCACCCAATCAATGTACAGCATTTTGCATGGCAGCCGGAGCAGACTGAAAAGTGAAGGAAAACAAGCACTGTCAATTTTATTTTTAAAAATAAATTATTTTTGCCTAAGGAAGGAAAATGTTACAGTATCCTTCAAGTTTTTTTCTTTCTTTTTTTTTTTTTTGCTTTCCATAGATCAATGTATCTTTAAAGAAATCCTCCTAATTGCATTACAGATTTAAAGGAGCTATTTCTTACATGCCTTCAGTTACTTTTTTCAGTCCCAAATGTGCAAGAAAAAGATTGAGGGATTAAATATGCTATAAATTAAGAAATAAATTGAAGCTTTTAAAAATCCATGTTTAAATGCTTGAATGCTAAAGCCAGGATTCATCACTGTGTGAAAGGTTAAACAAGATGACCTTTCTGAACCTTTCCAATTCTAAATTTTGCAATTTAAGAAATTGTCACTGTGTTTAACTGTTTGGTAGGATCCAATTACCTATGCTGTCAAGACCTTTGTGAACCCATAAAAATTATACAAACCTGTAAGAAAAGTTAACAAGGAGTTGGGAAGATCCTTTATCTGGCATGAGGAAATTCATTACAGTAACACTAAGGCAATGAAATTGTCTTAATTGCCTGAGCAATGTCATTTAAAGTTAACCAAGTGCATATGAACTTCTAAGGCATTGCACAGAAAATAAAGACAAATAAGTCCTGTGCTTATACTATTCACAGCAGACTGAGTTAGACCATCAGCTTTATGAATTTATGGCTAAGTTTCCAGTATAATTTTCATGAAATAAAATGAAAATAATTGGGCATTTAGTCAAGTATGATTCTGGGTTCTCTATTTTTTATAATCTATATATTTTCATTTAAATATGTAACTACATGTACATATGTGAAACTATTGTGTTACATTTGCTATGCACTATATATAACATATAATTCTATTTATATGTGACACGTGTACATACAAGTATATGTATATAAATATAAATTAGTCATCAATTTCTTGTAAAAAATCTGGGTGTATGAGTTGTCATGAACCATATTACCATGATAGGCATAATAAAATAACTTTTCACCAGAAATGTGTTATTTATTAAGAATAAATGCAAAATAAAATGTTTCTCATATAGGACCTTCAAGATTAAATGTAGAAAAAAGGAAAAAGTAGTTCATGGCATTATAGATTCTTGAAATTATTGTTGTTTTTGTCATTACACAATGAATAGGAAGGTGCTTTAGGGCACCACTGTACACACTGACATTGATTAAATAGTGATGACAACTGTGATGATGATGATGAAGTAGGAAGCTGAAGACTCAGAAGGTCAGCAGAGGTGGAATTAATCAGAGAGGCACTGATGGATGAGATTGTCTTTGATCGGGACCACATCTGATGGGTAGAACTGAGATAATCAAAAAGTCTTAGAAATCCCACAACTCTGAACAAATTAAAAAGAAAAATTAGTATCATGTTTTTGTTTTTAAAAGAGAAATGACTAATTGTATTTCTGGTTATGAAAGAAAAGATCATATGAGAAAGACAATAGGTAGTGCAGCTGTTAGTTTAGGGAAGTTGTGGGATGGAAATGGAAATTTTATATGTCCATAAACATGTGTATTGATGGATATCAAGAGATTATCAGACAATTGAAAAATTGTATATAAACAAAATTATTGTACTTCAATCTTTTTAACCTACTATACAAAATTGTATTGTATGTAGTCAGAAATCATAGCTGAGAACTAAGCATACAGTGGACCCCTGAACATATCAGTGCTTATAGGGCACCCACAAATTATGAAATACTGTTAATTTCAGATATGGTAAAAAATGTTTATAAATTTCTATTTTTATACTATAAACCTTAAATATACTGTATCTCCCACAGTTATGTAATTTAATTTAATAAAATACTATATTAATGAAACCATAGAAGGTGCAGGGCATTTTGGTGAGATCTTAGAGATCTCTGGGCTTTAAGAAGAACAAACCAAGAACACTTGAGATTGCTACATGCAATACAGCAAACTTTATGATGTGGGAATGCTTGTGTATGTGTTAGAGTTGGATAACAGGGAAGCAGCCAATCAGCAGCAAGGAGAACTGCATAGAGTCCTCAGATTGCCAACTTGCAAACCTCCTGCCAAAAAGAAAGAAAAGGAAAAGAAAAAAGAATTGCAGAAGGTATTTGTGGTTTCCATGAGATTACAGGGGTTTCCACGAATAATTATGAAGTATGTTCTAACTCTGAACCATGACTTTGTGGGAGCATACTGTGATTATCTAGGATTGAAAAAGGTACATGGTCCCTATCTCAAAGCAGATATCATTAAGGAGCAGAGATTTACAGATAATAACTTTGGATGAGTCATACAAAATCTTTCAGAAGCATCACTTTCTATGGTCAGCCTAGCCTTCAATATATGTATCTTAATTTCATCAGGGTGGTGCATTCCTGCACATGACCTTGTGTGATTAGGTGTTAGCAATGCTTTACCTAGGCTGTGAGTGCCTGGTACATTTTGGAAATATTAATGCACCACGTGATTGCAGAAGGCAGTATATAATATACTAGGTACTCTCAAAGTTGCAGTTCAGCCTGATCTGAGTCCATTTCTCAGCACGGTGCTATGGAATTAGGACAGTGAATACCTTCTTCTGTCATGTCTGGGAATGAGACAAACTGTAAAGAAGAATTCTGTAAAGAGCAAAATAAAAGATAGATATTAGGAAGCTAGGAGGTAGATCTTTCTCAAAGGGGAAAGACATTAAGATATGGGTGGAGCGGGAGAGAGAGGAGGGAAGGGCAATGAAAAAGGGAATCAAGATGTGTATACCAAACCCACACAGGAATGTGATAATTGTGTACCATATATGTGTATTAATAAAACAAAAATTGAAAAAGAAGCACTCTAAAGTGAACAAGGAAATAAAATAATTATCAATAATCTGCTACATGGATGTAATTTTACCTGTATTCCCTCTTTACACACATAAACACTCCTATTTGTTTACAAACAGATAGAAAAAGATTATCAGACTAGGGAAACGGATAAATAGCTTTAATCACATGAATGTAGCAAGATTATGTTTCCATTTCAAAATTCAAAAATATGTATCACTATTTGAAATATAACTTTTAACTTCCTCTCTTTTATTGACCAGTAAAAAGAAAAGTTCTAACTTGGTTTAATGCTTAATCACCTGTTCTACATGTACTGACTGTGTCTGAAGAAGACACAGCTAAGGGATCTGGGCTTTCTCCTCCATATCTTGTCATGATATCTACCCCCACCCTGAACCCTCTTAGAGGAAGACTTTCTTCATGGATCTATGGGTTGAAGTTTACCAATGAACTTCATGATGAGGGAGTCAAAGAAACCCTCACCTAACCCTAACCCCCAGGCACTCGCTCACTCCCTTCTCTGAGTGCTTTCTTCACATTTTCCTGGGTACTTCTGTTGATGATCATGTAGGTCCTTGCTTTTAGTGACAATGGAAGTTAAAACTAAATACAAATTTACATGCAAAACTATCATTGGAAAGTATGAGAAAATGGTAAGGGATGTTAGCTTGAGGAGTTGACAAAGAAACATGCTGGACCTTAACAAAGGAGAGTAAGAAAAGCAGGCAAGAGCTGCAGCTTGAGCAGCTGGAGGGACACATGCTGACTGATGGTGGCTCTCAGCAAGAGGCTAGCTTTTAAGGATAAGCTGAAGTCAGCTAGGGCCCTCTTGATTACTATCTCAGTCCCTATCTCGTAGCTCTGGAAACCTCATGGTTTGAGAACAGTTTCTGCTCTCACATAATTGTCCATGTTTTTGATGGTTTTAGTCATGTTAGTGCTTTTTCTGAAATTTAGCTGCTCTTAGGTTTAGGACAAGGACTGAAGACTTGTGGGTGTGTATGTGAATGTCCCTGTAAATCCTTTATCTTGGTTTCCTCAGTCTCAAGGGGGATAAGATGACATAAATTCAGGGCTAGTGAATCTTGTTTTATCAACTTTTAGATAGACATTCCCCAAATGATTAACATAAACAGTGTGATAAAAATATGGTGAATACATAAACTTTAAAAATTAATTACAGTAAAAGACCTATTCATTAATCCCCCGCAAAATACTTCCCTTCACTCTGAACACTTGCAAAATTGCTCTTGACAAATTGTGAAGAAGTTCCGTAATTTCTCTGTAGTGAGTGTCTTTATGAGTTGTGATCAAAAATAGAGTGAATATTGTGGATGAGGGCCATCCAATGGAAAGGCAATTTATAAAAATTATGTTGTGTCTTCATCTATCTTATTTACCAGATCTGACACCACAAGAATTCAGACTCTTCCCCAAGGTCAAAATAATCATGGAAGATAAGTGTTATAAACCAAGTTAGGACATTAAGGCAGCCACAACAGTACAACTAAAGACATTCACAAAAGAGGATGTCTAGAACTGCTTTAGAAAGTGGCAAAAATGATGGGATGTATGTGTTCAAAGTGAGGAGAAGAATTTGAAAGGGATTAATGGCAACATGTCTTTTTTTTTTTTTTTGGTGTTTTTCCAGTACCAGGAATCGAACTCACGACCTTGCGCTTGCCAGGCAGGCGCTGTGCCACTGAGCTAAATCCCCAGCCCCTGGCAACATGTCTTTTACCATGGTAATATTTTAAATAATTTAAACATTAACTGTAAATTTTGATTATGCCTCATACCTGTATGCAGAGCTGAGAGGAGTATGGATAAAAAGACTTAGGATAAAAAAGAATGCATTATGTACTGCAAAAGCATACCGGTAATAAAAAACAATAACAAAGAATACAAAATGAAAGTCAACCTTTGTTATGCTTTTTTTTCCACAATAATTGCTGGCATCTTTAGGTCTAAGGGAAAAGTCACAATTTTTTTTTTTTTTTTTTTTTTTTTTAGCAAAAATTGCTTTTAAATTCCTGACTGCCTCAGAACAAAACATAAATTAAGCTTCCAATGAATAACAGGCTATAGGCCCAGGAATGTGCCCTTCCTCCATCCATACAGTAACTACATCACTTCTTGCTTCGGTTTCCTCTTTCTATAGGGAGCTGGCTGGGCTCCCATTCTTACGGATGAGTGTATGGCAAAGGATAAAAGGCAACAGGTAAGTATTATGATATATGTGTGTCTGGTAATGTCAGAGCTCTTGTGGCTAAGACAAAGACTTGTCTGAATTGCCCACTATTTTTTTTCTTTTTTAGTATGTAACATAGTGGGACATGCAGTGAAGTGCATGGAATAGCTGAGGTAAAAGGGTGAGAAACTCAGCAAGGCCTTGTGAAGATGGAACAAAGACATTTTAAGCAGTACATCTTTGCTTAACAAGAGGACTATTTGATCACTCAGGCTGGCAGTATGGACCTTGAAAATTTGAAAGTGAGTCATCACCCACACCTGCAGTGTTATCCCACCTTCAGAGACAGTACAACGTCACAGACCCTTACAGGCCTCAATCATGACTATTACCATGGAGCACTGTATTTCTGTTTGCCAGCTGCTGGCTCCTAAGGGAAGTCACTTAGGCCTGGGACAGATTCATAAGTTAATATAGAAAGCCAAATTCTAAAACCTACTAAGCACTGTTTCAAGGTGGTTTCCCTTGCTCCACACTGGATACATCTTCTCAGCCTGGTTGCCCGATCTTCTCTCTAATTCTGTTTTTTAAATGTCTGTCTGCTCCAGATTGCATTTCTCTGCCACAGGACTTCCTATCTTCAAGGAATTCTCAAGTGATTTCTCCTATTCCAAAGGCTATGTGTCCACAGACTCTGACGTATCCCAGCAGATTCTGACCCTGAGCTGCAGAGGGATCTAATTGCCATTTGACATGTATTCTTGACTGTTTCACTAGCAATTTAGATTAGCATGCCTGAAATTGAACTTTGAATGTATTATCTTATCATCCTTCACTTTGCTTTATTTTATTTCACTGATAATTGCTTGTTACTCAGTTTTTATTAATTCTTCTGTATTTACAGTATCTTAATTCTGTCCAGGATTGCAATGTATGTAGCTAAAACTTGTATCCTCCCAGGACAATCTTGTGGGCAATCTTACCCTTACAAAATGAGGTGGGGAGCTGGGGATTTAGCTCAGTGGCACAGCGCCTGCCTGGCAAGCACAAGGTCATGAGTTTGATTCCTAGTACTGGAAAAAAAAAAATGAACTGGGGAAGAATACTCTTTATTACATGCTTTAGAAAAATATGCAAGACATAGCCATTAACTATTCATAAATGTTTTAGTAAACTTATCCATTAAAATGACTCACATGTGTGTGTATGTGTGTGTGTGTGTGTGTGTGCACATGTGCATATATGTTAAATGGAATTCTATTCAGAGGAGAAATGTAGTAGGCATACACTTACATTTGAATGAAAACTATTAACTATGAATGTCTAAGAGATGCAAAAATCTTTATTGGTGTGCTGCAGAGAGCAGTTATACTCGCTACACAGGTTTTACAAGTATTTTTGAAAATATATATAACTGGCATAAATACATATTGTCTTATATACAATAAACACTCAATAATGCATACAGTTAATGTGATTTACTTTGATACCTCCAAGGTAGAAATTTATGCCAAAAAGACTACTTAAAAGTTTATTCTAGCTGTTGAAACTAACCTTTGAAACTAAACTTTGGGTTTTAGTTTAATAAAATAAAGATTCACCAACTTTTCCACTAAGCTTTTAATTGTAAAAATATTGTTATATTTATAAATCTCCATTATTATAAGTTGTATTTTAGTGATTGTTGAATAATTTTGAATCTCACAACTGGGTTTGTAAATTAAATTAATTCAATTTATCTTATGATTATTTGACTGGTGCTTTTCCAAGTAATTAAGTTATTATTATAAAGCTCGCCAATTAACATTTAAGCATAGTGGAATAAAAGTACTCTTAATTATGTTAATTCTAGATAGAAACTTATAATATTTCTTCTTAAATTACCAGCCTAAATTAATTTTTAAATTATACATTTGAAATTGAAATTTTAAGGCAATTGCTTTACTAAGTTATTTTTCTCAATAAATAAAATATCAAGTACATATGACTTTCTATGCATAAAATATTAGAGATTATACTTTTGATTCTTATTACTTTAGATCAGATGTATTTCCTGGGTGTGAGATCTGGGACTGAAGGTATTGGGGTCAGTGCATCTCTACATCTATTAAATAATCATCATTCAGAAGGTAACTTCTCAGTATGCAGGTCAAAGCAGAAAGACCTTGAAAACTGGCCGGGACACTGGCTAGGTGCTTGCTGATGAATACACTCTGATGGATGCACAAACCTCATGGAAATTTTTATATCAAAGATTCCATATTTTTTTTGAAACTTAATGTACCCCAAGACTTTAAAATTCTGAAGACATAAATGGCCTAATTTGCCATTACTTCTCAAGATGGTAGTTCCCACTGCATTTTGAGAAATTTACTGCCCTGGATTTTGTATTCTTCTCTTTGTTAACATATGTAAATGTCATGTATTTATTTCTAAGGAACAATTAGTTTTACATAAATGATGTTTTAGTGCAATTTGTCTTTTGAGGACCACAGGATTCTAATAGACTTTAACTCATTAACTGATTAAAAGTTTGTTTGCCTTTGTGAGTACAACTTCTATAGTATTTTGCTGAAGAATAGCTTGACTGACTAAATGTGAGTTCTATGTATTAACCTTAGGAAGGACTTTGACAACCTCATGCGCACAGAGGTCTTTCAGAAAGTCGAGAAAGCTTTGAATTATATAAAACATTCTTTAAAAACTATACTAAAAAGAAGAAGACATACACCTAGAATGAGAGCTGTCTTCAGATGTGAGAAGAGCAGTTCTTTGGAAAAACAGGAAATGCTCTTCTTTGCAATGCCTTAAGGGCAGAATGAGGTCCCTGTGTGAAGAGGTTGATAGATTGCCTCAACATAGGCCAGAGCCGAAACCTCTGCAAATAGAATAGGCTGCTTCCAGAGATAGTGACTTGAAGGGATTTAAGTATCAGACTGGGAATTGGATTAGATGTTCTTTAACATTTATTCAAACTCTGAAAATCTGTGCTTCTGTGAAGTTTAAGACTTGTAGATTATCTGGGACATATGTTATTAATGAAAAGGAATATTGAGACCAGTGGTTGACAGGATTTCCTTTATCCACAGTCATATTAATAAGTTAATAAGGTTATCACAATATGGTCATGCTACTTTAATTTATTATGGCTCTCTAACATTGACAATTGGAATAAAAGTCAAGACCTAAGTCACAGAGGCAGAAGTGAAGGAAGACAGGCATGCGTATATTGTTAGAGGATGATGCTGTCAAGAAAGGCATTTGTAATTAGGTCATTTTACAAAAGATTGAAAGACTTTTGAATTCATCCTCTACTGTCTTTTCCTTATTATAACCCACTTATAACCCCTGTCTCATGACAACCCCCCACAGTATTCGACCTTCATTTTCTTTTTATTTCCAGTAATGCAGTAGAATAGAAAGACTGTTTTCTTTCACTTCCACCAAGATTTTTTCATGTTTTGATGTTTAAGAAAGCTTATGCCATTCAACAGGTAATTCTTGAGCACCTACTATGAGTCAAGAGCTTTACTGAGACCTCTACTACAACAAATGAAAAAGAAGGATTTGTGATGATTGTATTTAAGAATGAAATGAAGGAGGACAGAGGTTACATATTAAGAAAATGAATTGGGAGCAAAGATTTGAAGGAGGAGAGGGTATTAACCAAACAGGTATAAGAAAAGAATGTGACAGGCGAAGCGAATGATGAGGTTAAAGGGCTGGAGTTAGACTGTACTGTGTATGTTCAGAAGAAAAGCAGGCAGCCTGGTACACCTACAGCAGCCTAAGAGGGTGGCAGAAGCATAAAAAACAGCATTGGAGGGGCCAGATAAGACAAAGCCTTGTAATCAGTGTGATGGCCTTGCAAATTTCTCCTTGCATAGGAGTTTTAAAGAAAGGCATGACTTCACCTGAGTTATACCTCGAAGGAATCTTTCAGGCTGTCATGTTAAGAACAGATTTTAGAGGACAAATGTACAGGTGGAGAAACCCACTAAATGTTAATGTAATTGTCCTAGGAAAGTATGAAAATATCCAAAATTACAAAACAATGGACTTACATCCAAGTACTAACTAGGCCCAACCCTGATTTCTATTGCTTTATTGAAAGGAACAGTTAATGTGTAATTGTTTGATCAGCCTTACATGCCTATATTTCTTTATCTGAGTAACCAATCTGAAGATATCAATATGTAATACAACAACTATTATTCATTTCCTTTCACCTTGTCTGAAATTCTGTATTGCTTGTACTGTTTTTGTGTTATTTTGTAAATGTATGTGTGTTTGTTAATATGCTTTCCTTATTTCATCTTTAAAATGAAAAAAAGATAAAAGAATGGAAATAACTTCAAATCACCATTTAAATTTGGACACACTTCAGATTTTATTCCTATTTATTTTCTCATTAAGATAATTTTTTAAATACGTGTGAAATTTGCATCATTTTGTGGGGAGGGAATACAAAATCCGGTTTTTTAACATAAGCTTTTCTGTCTGACATTAAAATATCTGTTTATGTACTATCCAGCTTTATCTTGTTAGTACATTTTTGATTTGTTAATTGACCATGCTAGTGTCTGCTTGCATTTTTATTTGTGTTTTGAAATATGCATTTATCCACTTTCTTTTTTTCTTTTTTTTTTTTTTTGGTACCGGGAATAGAACTCAGGACCTCGCACTTGCCAGGCAGGCGCTGTGCCGCTGAGCTAAATCCCCAGCCCCCCCACCGCCCCGTCTAAGAAAATGAATTTTAAACCTAGTACTTCTTCATGTTTAACTCCGCACTAAAAACATCATGTCTTCTTTATCTTTGCCACGATTAATCTTCATCAACCTGCGTCTCTTCCTTTGTTCAATCACTAATGCAACACAGGTTTGTGGAGCTGTATGATGTTCCTGCCACCGTACTAATCCCTGGGAAAAAAACCTAAGAGAGAGATCGTTCTTACCATATATTTTTCATGACAAATGCCAAGCTATCTAAAGGCCCCCATACTGTGTTCTGAATATAATTTCATAAATGGTAAATTCTGTAGACTACAGTCAGAGTCACTTCAGGTTTATTACAGTCAGTGATCTTTCATAAAGAATCCTTGCTCTGGGAAAAATAATATGTTTCTATATTTTTGTTAGTGTTCTTCAAATGTTATATTTGTTCAATAAATACGTTTTTTTTTGGTTCTGGCACTTTTCTGAGATATCTCTTTAATGTATGTGTTGATTGAATTTATGCATTAGTATGGAGGAAAGTTAATGGGTTCACCAAACTGATTAGTAGTGGCTGACTTCGTCTTTCTATTGAAGTGGCTTGTAAGGCATGCTAAGTTCAGAGGGAAAGTTCTGGCTAGGAATGTTGCTCACAAGTTCTAAAGTAAGCTTGAGCAAAGCAAGTAAGTGACTCCACTGCTGTCGTTCATCCAAGCAGTACTCTTAGACCTCACTGAATGCCACTTTTATTTGAGCTATAGGGGGTAGTGCTAATGACTTGCTCAGTTCAATTTTATTTTTTCTTTTTGGATAGGTGCCCAGAGAATTCACAGACAGAACTATTAGATAATAAAATTTTTGCTTTAAAAATTTGAAGTTATAAATTTAATACCCCATGAATTTAAAATGAATTCTATACTGAATGATGTAAATACCTAAAAAGAAGACGTGAAGTTTTCCATGATTTTAACTGAAAGATTAGACAACTGGAAAATTGGGCTTACATAGATCCCCATTATCTGCTCTTTCTACAATTTGTTGGATTATATATTTATGAGGAAAAACACACTAAACAAATACAATTCTATGTATATCTAACAGTACCTGAACATACAACACAAAAACATATCAATCATAAGCTGGGGAGCAAAAACTATGATGACTAATTTACAGTTAAAAAAACTAGCCAGAAAGTTGAGAAGTGTTGAATTTAAATGTAATGTGATGACCTTTTATATTATGTCGGATTTTACAATGAGTAAGGACCACGAAAAGCTTGCTATGGTTTGGACTTCACCCACATGCAGTTTAGATTAACTTCTTATCTTACTATTCTAATTTTCTCACAGGCTGCATTTTATAGCTTTGCTGCTGAGCTCCAAAAAAGGTGATTAAAATTCAACTAATGAAAAAAGTAGAGGAAATTGGGGTGATTTGGTCTAGAAAAGAGAAAACTTGTGATGAGTTGATTGCTTGTAAGTAGATAATGGCAACTAGACTCTTTCCCTTCCTCACAGTACAGGATAATAAGTGGAAGTATATAATTATTCTCTATAAAATCTTTTAACAGTGACTTACATGCCTAATGTATTTTCAGATGTTGAGTTGTGGGTTTTATTACAAGTCAAGGACTTTCTAAGGGGTCTCCAATAAAACTTTTATTTCTGTTTCACAGTTACCTTTCCCAAAATTTCATTAATATAATATTGAATCTGTTTAGGTTTTCAAGACATTATTTTCAGTGAACTTAGTTTCTTGCTTATATCACTTTAAAATTAAGATTGTCAATACTGACCGTGGGGCTGGGGATATAGCTCAGTTGCACAGCACCTGCCTGGCAAGATTGAGGTTGTGAGTTCTATTCCTGGTACTACAAAAAACAAAAAACAAAACAAAACAAAACAAAAAAAACAAAGAAAAACTGACATTAAGTTTATCACTTACAGATATTAATATGTTAATTTTCAAATTTCAGAATTATTTTTCTCATTAAATTTTATGACAGCTGAAGATTGTGAGGAGTTATACCAAGTCTGAATATTAAGAGAATGAAGTTCTAGAAATTAATTGTTATGAAAATGGTTACTTTTGATAATGCATGTTTGCTCTTCTGTTTACAAATAAGAAAGATAACCTGATATGAAAATAGCTATGTATATATTTATATGGCTTCAAATATTGTGTATGAATGTATATTTTTATGTTTGTGTAGGTACGTGTACATAGAAATATTTGTGAAGGTACAAAGAAGGTGGGATGGTATAAAATGTTCACTCTTGAATCAATTGTTTAAGAAAATGTGAGTATGAGCAAATCTCTTCATGCATTTTAAACTCAAACACCATGATCAAGGTGATATTAAAGCTCAGAATAGGTTTAAATTCATTTTTGAGTAATAGTTACACAAAATGGATTGAATATTGCTTACTGAGTTCATGAGTCTGCTAAAGGCAGAAGAGAGATTTTTGGAAATACATTCCATTTCTATAATAACTATTTTCTTCCTAATTGAAGGAAGATAGGTGTATTTTATATTTAAATGAAGATAACAGCATTTAGATAATGTCAATGATAAGTTTTGGGGGCTGCTGAAATGGTATGAAATATGGTAATAATAAAGGACTGTGCAGTCCTATTTCCAACCTGAGGATGGAGGTACAACTCACAGGGTGAAGGTTCTTTCTATAAGATAATAGTCAAGGGAATAATTGTGTAAGTTGCTCTCCTATGCTGAAAAATAAGCTAAAGAAAGAAAAATATATGTGGTGCTGTATACAAGCTGAATATAGTTTATAAATTATCAAACTTTACTGTTTATGAACATTGGATATTAAAGTGTTGGGCAATGATTTTTGAGGAAATGTACTTAAAATAGTTTTATAACAGAACGTTAGCAAGTATTAATTTTGTTTTTGTCTTTTTGAGACAGGGTCTCGCTATGCAGTTCAGGTTGGTCTTGTGCTCACTTTGTAGCCCAGGCCGGCCTCAAACTCACAGTGATGAGTGCTGGGATTACAGGTGTGCACCACCATGCCTGGCAGCAAGTATTAATTTTTAAGACTTATCTATTTTCTCTGTTAAAGCTAGCATTAAAATTGACTCACACATTTAGATTTTTTTTAACATAAACCATAAATTGAGTCCTTTAAAATTACTAATAAAATGTGGTAGTAATACTAATAGGAGGTAACTTGAAGATAATAAAAACTATATACTAATGGATAAAGCCATTATCATTAAAATATAAATTAGTTATTGCCATACGTGGCCTACCAGGTACAATTATTCAGATTTCACAACACTTAGTTATTTGTTGTGTTTCCCTCCCTCCCTCCTACCCTCCTTTCTCCCACCCATTTTACTTTAATACTAAATGATACTGCTCATTAAAATTTACAAGCAAGGCTAACCTATGATGTTAGAATTCAAGATGGTTTTCTCTTTGAAGGGGAGGGGGAAGTTATGATTGGAAAAGTGCTGTGAGTACAACGTCTTGGGCTGTGACATACTTTTGTCCACTTTTTATTTAACTGCATCTTGTTAAGACTTGATAGAAGTGGAGGTTAGAATAATAGGTTCATTTTTTATTATTAACTGAGATTTATAATTTAAATATTGGGGAGCCTACCACACATTAAAGTAGGCTTTGTATTTATAAGGTCACATACTACGGAAGTTACATCCGTCTTGTCACAGTCTAGTGGGGAAGGCAGGCAGTTAAACAAGCATTTACAAGGCAACTTTATTAATGTGTATGCTACAAAATAAAAGCATCCCTCAAACTTTGGTAGATTAAATAATTTAGCAAAAACTTCCTATATGATGGATTATGTTGTAGTTTGAAGTAACTACAACCTATTTCTAGAGGTTTTTCTAGAAAAGGAAGATTGCAAATGTGTTGTAGCAGAGGAAACCCTGCGAGTGGGCCCAGAGATGAGAGACCGCAGTAGTCTGTTATTTAACTGGAATTTTTGCAGACTTTCTTGATCCAAATACTCTTGACATGGAAATATTCATTTGCTTATTTCCTGTTCTTTGAAACTGTATTTGCAATTTCTTCTCAGTATGGTTTGCACATTGGAAAAGCATAAGCCTTTCCTCTTTAGCTACTGTATTGGTTAAATCTAAGACACAATACCTCAAAGAGGTATAATGTATTTACCTGATATATGTAAGTATCTGGATTTTGATAATGGTTTAAAGCAAGAAAGCTGTTATGAGATCAGAAAGTAATTCCATGATCTAGGTCTTTTTATTGTTCCCAGGATATTGTCCTAGGGACACTGACTCAGTTGCTTGCCTATCTTCCATCTCATGGAATGATAATAATTTTCCTTTGGGAAAATGATGTGAAAGTTTTTAACATAATTTCCATCTTTTATTGGTAAAAGATGTTCTTATTTCCACATTTAACTGCAGGTTAGGCTGGACTGTGTAATCTTTAGTAGAGAGTCTATATTACTCTAGAAGAATGGCAGAATGGATGTGTAGGGGGGACAACTAGCAGCAAGTCACAGCTACGCGTTTCTAAAACTCCTCTCTGATGGTGTAAAAAATCCCATGAAACAAATAGAGTAATGGGCAGCAGAGCATGAGTGGACTTTTTTTAACAAAAGTAAGTGTATTTGTCTTTGAGAACAGCATCGGGTTGATAGATTACAATCAAAGGATAGGCACGACCACATTTTCACTTTGAAAAGGACAGTCTGGATACGGGTTAGAAAAAGACCAGGGAGAAGGAAACTACTTTCGATGTATTGGCAGGGATCTACTTGAGATACCTTGCTGAACTGAACTAAAGGAATTTGTAATGAGTACAGCAGATCAGATGAAGAGTCATGCCTGGACCAAAATGATTACATACATGATCATCGATGAAATAGCATGGAAAATTTAGGGGGAAGTGATAATGATGTCAAAGGCTATCAATTGGGGAGAGTCACAACTTCTGAATAAAAGCAGGGACAATTTAGTCAGTAAAAAAGATAAAATTTGTTCGCTGTGCTAATTAAGGAAACTGCATGAAGCCATATTCAGTCTCAAGTCCTTCGTTTAAAATTTTGTTCTACAGGAAGAAGGGGACCCTGAGGAGAACCAAAATTTAAGCATACTCAGAGAAAATAGAAGCAATGTTCATTGTCAGCTTTTCACTAATTCATGATCAATCAAGTTTATCTCAACCCAATTTACCAAATATTATTTCACAGAAGAGCAAGTTACCCTTCATTGATTTCCCATGCTGATGATTCATTAATATGTTTACTAAAATATTGCCCTTGGTGTATCTATAGTTTACAGCAATTTCATTTTGTTGAGAATACAGAAAAAAAATCAGTTTTCAGTGAAATGCTGGAAAAGCAAAAGATATGGCTACTTCGAAGTTTGAAGTTGGTGAAACAGGAAGGCGGAAAACCGGAACTTTGAGATGTCTTGTACTTCAATGGAGAGAGCGTCTCAGGAAGGAGGTGACTCAGTGACTCGGCAAATGCACAGAGTCCAGGGGACAGCAAAGTGGGGAGATGACCGAGGGCTCAGTAATAAGGGCTCCCTGCTATCCTCCATGAGATCAGTTTGACTGGGACAGTTGGGGCCAAAGCTAGAGTGGAGAGCACTGAAGAGAGATTAGGGTGAAAATGTAAATTTGCAGTACAGACTCTAGTTTTAGCAGTTTGGTTGTAAAGAACAGTTAGTAGCTATGAGGAACAACGAGATTTGGAAATCTGAGGGTGTTTGCATAGAAGAAGAAACATTGTTTGGAGAAGAAAGTACAGTGCACAATACAGCGTGCTATTGGGGGGGATGGGAGAGGGAGCATCCCGCAGAGGAGATGCAGCTGCTACTGAAAGAAAATCCCTTTGTCCTTTCCACAATAATGATGCAGAAAAGCATCAACGGTACAGTTGCAGGGTTTAAAAATGATTATTTTATATTATTGTTACTGTTTTTAAATTATATCTAAGGAGAGAGGTAGAAAATGTTACAGTTTGGGGCTGTGGTCTTTAAACCAAAATTTCCCTACTACTTTTTGACTGTTGGTTAGTACAAGAGGTTTCACTGATTACAGTGTGAGCTAAAGCATTGAGTTAAAGCAGTCGTTTACAAAGAGCAAAGACCCTTCCACAGCAAAGGTTAAGGAATAAATTACGAGATCTTTTGGGCTGTGACTGGGAGGAAGGAGGAGCTTCATTTGCTTGGATCCTGGGGTTCTCTGAGTGTCCATGGGATGGAGTTCTAGATGTCTCTACTACCATTCACCATCAAGGGCTTCCTAACAGCTTCTGTGTCTCCCAGAAAGGAGGTTGTGCATTCATTGATTCAAGTAGTGTGTTGCTTGAACTACTTTGAATATAACAATATGCAATATAACAACCATTGCTGATTTCCTATCATCTTTCCTGTCATCTTTCCTATCACTGTTGATTTCCTATCATCTTGTTTTGAAATTCTGTATCTCTTTTTAAATAGAATAAAAAACAAAAAACCATTGAAAATGGTACAGAATTTCAAGAAAAAGATGCTACGAATTCAGCAATGGTTGTTATACTGTATATTGTTGTCTTCAAAGTAGTTGTTCAGATTACCAGATATAAGCATGCAAAATTGGTCTGAACAATTAAGCAATTAACTGTTCCTTTCAGTAAACCAATTTTTCATGTTTTTTAATTCTCTTGAAAATAAAAAAAGTTTAAAAAAATCATGGCAAAAATAATGCCAGAAAATCTTGGATTGGACACAGATGATTGACTCTTTTTTCTGTGAAATAAAAGGTTGTTCATCTGTGAATGAGAACATAATTAGGTTGTCAAGCATTTGAAAAGAAAAATATATTTATTGTGAAAAATGTGAGGGTATATTTAATATTAATGACTATCAATATATAACCTACCTTCTTCAGCTTTTGCTATATTCTCATTGAGAAGTTCCTGCTCTTTGTGATGTAAGTATCAGAGAGTCAGTTGGGAAAAAAAAACCTCAGAAACACAAAAGAAAGTCAAAATTTTGCCCGGTGAAACACGGGCTGTTAAATCTGTTTCATAAGGAAGGAAGTCAGCAGAAAAAGCAGTTTGAATGAAAAGGAGTGAGGTGGGAAAATAATTAAATATTCTGAGATGATCCAGGAATAGATGTAGATTTATGACTTAGAGACAAGATGGAGATCCTTAGTAGTTTACTTTTGGCCTGGAATTTTCAAAGGAATTATTTGAAGACATCATTTTGCCTCTTAGTTAAAGACACTATTTTTACATGACAGTAGCATTTAATGCCTCTTTAAAGAGCCCAGTATTGGGTCTTCTACAAAGTGAAATGTGTGCTTTGGTTACAGTGAATGATGTCTGTATCTGAAAGGAGGAAGGAATGTTCTGGTAAGGCCTTATATTGTGGTCTCAGCATGTGTAAAGACATCTATAGCTTTGATTTAGCCACTTGAGTACTCCTGAGACAAGAGACTCACAGAATCTGTGCCTGTCTATTTTATTTTCTTGTTTTGCTTCCACTAGCCCCAAAGGGGACAGCCGTTGTGTGATGGCTCAATAGTTTACATAAATGTGGAGATGCGACTCTTTGCTGGCCAGGCCAAGCTATCCAATGTTAAGACAACTGCCTGAAGTGTAGTGAAATGTGTTATTTCTTAGGTATCATCCTTTTTCAGGGATGTTTTGGCTAAAGGATAGAAAGCAGCGAGAATTTACGGAGTTCCATTACATTTAATAATGTTGAGTACAGGGATCATGACTGATGAGACGATAGCATTGGGATTGTAATAATCCATGATGAGCTGCTCTTTATTATTATTATTTTTGACCTAAGAATAGACAAAATTTAGTGGTCAACTGGAGGAGCAATATCAATAGTGTCACTCTCTACTTATGAAATTTCATGTAATAAATTTTAACTTTTGAGGACTCATTTAAATGACTTGGGGCCATACTATTTTAACTAGGGTCTACTGGATTTCATTTTCAAAATAACTTGGAAATTAAAAAAAACTCATATTAATAGTAATTTACTATGCTTTCTTTTAGAATTTCTATATCTAATATACAATATTTTTTGTTTTTGTTTTTTTTCTTCACGTACCAGGAATCGAACTCATGACCTTGTGCTTGCCAGGCAGGTGCTGTGCCACTGAGCTAAATCCTCATCCCCTAACACACAATATTTTAGGAAAACTTATAGGTGCTAGGACTGTGGGAAGTTTAGCTGAGCCTAGCGTTAAAGTGAAGCATACCTATTATTCTATATTTTACATTTAGGTGTCCTTTTAAGGTTATAGGGTGTTATTGTTTAGGTCTAGAAGGTCCCTAAAAGGCTCCTGTGTTCAGAGCTGTTCATGCCTTTGGAAGGTGACTGGTTTGTGGCAATATTATACTCACCCATGGATTAATCTGGTGAAGAGTCCAGAGCTGAGTGCACTGTTAAGAGGTGGGATCTGGCTAGAAGAGGAAGGGCAGTTATGGGGAGTTGGGAAAGCCCTAACCTGGAAGGGTGCATCTCATCCCTGGCTCTTCCTTCTCTCTTTGCATCCTGGCCATCATGATGTGAGCAAGTTTTCCCTGCCATACTCTTCCACCATGCCCTTTCTGCCTTGGAGCCAGCTGGCTATAGACTGAGTCTTCTAAAGATCATGAGCTAAAATAAATCTCTTCTCTTTAAGTTGCAATGACAAAATGACTAAAGCAAAGGGTTATGAAGTTTAAATTTAGTGTATCTCCAAGTAGAACACTACCTGGATACCCAGTATTAAAACCATGATTTTTTTTTTCTTTTTTTCGGTACCCAGAATTGAACTTATGAACTTGTGCTTGCTGGGCAGGTGCTGTGCTGCTGAGCTAAATCCCCAGCCCCTATGCTTTTTTTCAATAGGTGTATTTTACCAAATGTTAAAGTTAATTTAGAACAGAAGTTGTACAGGCTCAAAAGCCAATCAATGCCCTTAAAAAATCTTTTGCTATATAAATTATTTAGTGGACAAATTTAATATATAAATTTTGGATTTCCACTTGTGTTAAATTATGCAACTCTGTTTCATTTTAGCTAAGTGTTTGTATACCATTTATTATATATTTAAATTAAAATATTATGTATATGTATATAATTTATTCAATTACCATTTAGGTTTGTTATCATCACCAACCAATAAGTAGACTAAGGCTAGCATTATGTGTGCTAGACTTGGCATTTCCTTGATATATACAGTTTAAAGTTTTATTTACTTATTTTATGATTTTGGGTTTGTAGCCACCTAAAGTGGTAGCCTTGCCCTCCGTCCACACCCACAATTTTCCCCTCTTCAGTTTTAGGTTGGTAACTGCTTAAGTCCTTAAGGTCTTCAGTTGTTGTTTCTTGCTGATAGGTGGAATTTTCCTTGGATACTCCTGTTCTCTCCATAGGGTAGTTTCCCTCCCTGCCATGTTTTTCTCTCTTAAGATCTAAAACATAGGATTTTCCCTGATGCCTGAAAGGCTAATTTCCACCTCTTTATGGAACATATATTTAATCCATCCCTAAGAGTCATCAAACTTTGAACAGTACCAGATTGCTGAAAAGTAAAATTCTGAAGTCTCTTCTGAGACTCAAGGCAAACTTTTGACTGTGAGCTCTTGTCCAAATAAAAAAGAAATTTCAACACTGGCACCATAGAATAGTATAGGGTAAATATTCCCACCTCAAAAGGGAGAGGTGGGTATATAGAAGGGAACAGGCCAAAACAAGACTGAAACCCAGTAATGCAAACATTAAATCTTTTATCTCCATGCCTAACTCCTGGGGAAAATTGTGGCAACAAGATTAGAACTCTAATAGATGTGAGTGGTCCTGCTCCTGCCTGTGGTTATATCCCTAATGGTTTCTCTCCTGCCCTGGCTTTGGTCACTGCCTTTAGTTTTCCTCAGACATTTAATGCTCCTGGTATTTCCAACTTCCTAGAGTTTCCACTAGTTTTAGCTTCACTCTTACAGCTTCAAACAATATCTTTCAGGGACACAATGCCTGGTCAACTAGGCATTCCCGTGAAATGACAGAAATCACATTGAGGTGGTGTTGAACAGACTTTAGAATTAATCAATTTTCTTTCTTTATCAATTTATGAGTCTATTCCAGGCCTAAGTGACTTGCCTGATAAGCCAGCAGGTGGCATGCAGAGACAGAACTCTCCATGCCCGTCATCCTGTAAGAGGCCTATAGTGTCCTGTGACGCTGTGAGATCTCTGAAGGCAAGATAACACCGCAGTTGAGGACACTAAATCTCACTCAGAATCCTAGGGCAATAACTGCCAACTTTAGAGATGAAACAGTTTTCTTATTAAGCAAATATTTAGTGCTTGGACTGTTTTTGTTCCATTTTCACAAGGCCTTGCTCACTTTCATGCCTTTTTACCCAAGCTATTCCCTGTACTTCTCTACATGCTCCTTGACGTGGTATACCCAATAAATAGTAGGAAATTTGGAGGAGTTTAGGTCTTTGCCACAAGAGCGCCAACCTTCTCAGACTACCATATACCATATTAACTTTGTCTGTTGTCTTTTATCCTTCACTCTACACTCACCCAGAAGAGTGGGAGACTGGATAGCTCCCAATAGTGAAATCTTGGTAGAAGCCTCTGAGCCCACAACTTTTCCATTCTCCATGCTTGTAAACTCAGAATCTCAGAGATGATGCCAGGGTCTGCTGACAACTCAAACCAGACCTGGGTCCCCTTGGGTCATAGCTGCAGTGGCCTCTGTGTGCTTAGATGGCTGAATTTTGAACAAGTTTTCCCCCTTTCCTCCCTGAAAAAGTATGGTACACTGGGGTTAGCTCTCTATCTAATTGTCTACCTTGGAACCTGTAAAGGTGGAGTCTTGCTGCTTCGTGGGATGTCCTCAAGCCATCTTTACTACTGTCCTGATGCAAAGTACTTGTCTTTTTGTTAATGCTAATCTTTTCAACAACCATGCTGTCCTTTGACTCAGTGATGCAGGCACTTCCTTTCTGATGAAGTTGGAGGCTTTTCACATCTGCTTTTTCCTCTTGTTTTTCACTGTAGATGTGGAAAGGCAGCCAGCAGTACTCATGCTACAATCTGAACATGGGATGAAAGATGCTTCAAAATTTCCTCCACCAGATTAATTAGTCCTCTGTCCTTAATCTCAGTCTCCTGAAACATCTCAGGAAATGGGAAAAATGGAGACAAATTTTCCACCGGAGCATAACACATCAAAATCTGTTCTAGTCACTCTTTTTCATGGGATGCAGCACCAGATCCACCATCTGAAGAAGAGGTTTATTTTGGCTCATGGTTTTCAGTGCATGATTGGCTGGCTCCAAGACAGGACAGTAAGAGACATGGTGAAAGAACATGGTGCGAGGCCTGGAAAGAGGAGAGTTACTCACATTATGGTGGCCAGGAAGGAGAGAGAGGGTCTTTTGGGGGAACATTCAAGGTCTAAACCATAAGAGTGATAAGGGAAACTTACTGCTGCTGGTAGGATCCTCTCCCAAGTTGCAGCCACTCACAGTTACACTGAGAATTAAGCAATTCAACTGGCCCAATGATGGCTGCTAGATCATGATAAGACAATATGTCCTTTTCATTGCTGTCATGATAGGGAAGCATCATCCTGCAATGTGTTATTGGTATTGGGAGATGACATAACATACTTTTTAGAATATAGAGTCTTGGCAGTGCTTGAAAGAGGTGACTGCAAAGCCATAAAGCAACATAGACAGCACAGAAGAGTGTGTAGCAGAGTGCAGCCCTCCTAAGTGCTAGAACACAATCAAGGTAGTCAGTTAGAAAGCCAATGGCAAGCAAAGGGCATTTTGGGAGGACTTTGTACCCAAGTTTACAATGATACCATTTTCATTGCCAATTGGCTTATGAGGAGTAATTAAGTTACTTAAACTGGAATTTTTTTGATGATGCTCTGGACACAACAATCAAAAGAAAACATATGGAATGGGAGAAAATATTTTCAAATTGTATTTCTGTAAGAGATGAATATTCAGAATATATAGAGGGCTCCTAAAACCCAAAAATTCCCACAATTTAAAAATATTTCCATAAATCTTGAACAGACATTTCTCCAAAGAAGATATACAATTAGTCAACGAACATATGAAAAGATGTTCAATATCACTAATCATTAGTGAAATGCAAATCAACACCAGAATAAAATACATCTTACCTTAAGTATGCCTATATGGAAAATAATGACAAAAAAACCAAAACCTAATAGAAGAACACACAGACAATAATAAGTTGTGCTGAAGAGGAAGAGAAACTTAAGTGCTTGATTGCTGTTGGTAGGGGTGTAAAATGATAGAGGAGCTGTGTAAAACCATGCAAAAATTCCCCCCCAAAATTAAAAATCTAAAAATTTCACTTCTAAGTATGCATCCAAAGGAATTTTGAGCAGAGTCTGAAAGAGATATTCATACCCATATGTTCATGGCAGTATTAATTACACTAGCTAAAATGTGGAAATGACCCAAATGTCCATTAACAGATGAATGGATATGTGAAATGTGGAATATACGTACAGAGAGATATGCTGGCATATATCACATTATGGATGAAACTTATAAACATGCTAAGTGAAATAAGCCACAGCAGTCAAAATCACTGAGATGGAAAGTAAATTAGTAGTTGCCAGTGGATGAGGGGCTGAGTAAAATGCAGAACATTGTTTAGTGAGTATATATTTTCAGTCCTACAGGATGAAAAGAGTTCTGGAGATTGTTGATGGTGATGGATGCTCAGTGTGAGTGTATATTATACCACTGAAGGGTACACTTATGAATGGTTAAGATTATATATATATATATATTTAAAATATCACAATAAAATTTGAAAGAATATTATAAGTAAAGTTCTATCTAATATAGAATGCATTTCTAGAAAACTGCATTTTAAATTTAGGTTTCGCCCAGTGAAAGAAAAAAGAATTTTCAAGCTGTAACTTGTTGGCTGTGGAACTTCTCCATCTGAAATAGAACTAACACAGCACAAGTTATTAAGAGGTGAAATGGATGCCATCAAGTAGTCTATATGAAGAGCCCCTAGATTTATGGGAAAATATCTTTACTCAATAGAAGCACAGGCACTTTCTGGGTTCATTTGTTGCTAGCATGTACATCAAATTTTGCTTCATTCCTATCAGATTTGAAGGTTAAATCTATTATTTTTTGTTAAATCTTACAGAGGTTTCATTGAATGTTAAGTAAAAGTCATATTGTTTCAATGCAGCTTGAATATTAAGTAAAAACCACCTTGTTTCAATGTTTTAATGTCAAGGAGGGTAGAAAAGACTCAGTGTGAAGTCTGCAAGAAGAGGTTTGTTTATTTTACTGCATCAGACACAGAGTTGATTTCCAGACTAAGATTTAGGGTAAACACTGGAAACTAAACCCACAGAAAAAAAAGCATTGTTCTGTAAATATCAGAATGATTCTTTCTTTGTGGGGGAAAGAAACTCTTCTGAAAAAGATCTAATAAAGAAAAATGCTTACAGTATTTAAAGCAGGTAATATAAACATAGCACTGGAATATTTGCGTCTATATGGGTGAATTGGAAAATACTTATCCTTAAAAATTTTCAAATAGTCTGAATAAAAGACCGAAAAATAGAATGTAGCATCATACTTACCAACTGAATGTTTAAAATATTTCTTCACACCTAGTTGTCATTTCTTGTGAGATTCTTCTATTTGCAAAAAAATGACAGGAGCATGGTTTCCAGAAATAGCTTTCTACTGTATTTTATTCAATGATGGAGAAATAAATCTAAAATATTTTTGTGGGAGGAATTTAGAATATTTCCAAATTTTCTAAAACCCTCAAAATATCCTATCCTCCTTTTTCTTCAAAGAATGAATCAAAATGATGTATAACAAAGTTTGGAGCCCCTTGACCTCCATTTGCTAGAATATCAGATTTAGTATTTATTGGATATGGCTTCTCCTGAGATCTTGTGGTTTTTTTTTTTTTTTAATTATAGAATCTTATTAATTTTTCTTGAAATCCCTGTAAGCTGTGAAACTGATATCACCCTGTTTTAAAAATGAGGAATTTGAATACAACCACCATTGTTAATTCCCTACCACTTTGTTTGTAACTCTGTATTGTCTGTAATGTGCTTGTGATATGATGTAAAATGTTGTATGTCTGTTAATGTTTCCCTCCTTTTATCTTTAAAATAAAAAAAATGAGGAATTTGAAGTAGAGCTACGCAATGACTGATGATGAAGCAGAAAAAAATCCTATTTATGCACCCTCAGATGGTTGGTGTAGACATTCAATTAACATGACCCACCCTTCTTGTTCATTGAGTTCCCTGGTGCTGCTGCCAGTCTGCTTTAAAGATCTGTGGAAGACGGGAGAAACAAGCAACAATAGGACATGTAGGTCAACCCAGCAACAAAAATGTTATTCACATGATTTCCTTTCTGTAATTTCTAGGAAGCCCTTTCATCATAATTTATAACATCCTAGAATTTGTGGATGGCAGTTGTAGAAAAAAGTGAATCTTTATAGATGGGCAACTAGAATGAGGGGAAAATAGTGTTTTGTCAACGGAAGCTCATAAACCCAATGCTTTTGCCCTGGAGCCCTAATCCTATCAGACAGCAACTCATTGAAGGGTGAGTAGGTGAGCTGGTGTGGCCAGGAGTTTGTTTGGATAGTGAAAACAGGAAAGGTGTTTGATCTCAGTCTCAAAATAGAATGGAAGCAATTCTATTTGACAAGATTTTACTATTTTTACTGGAATTTATTTTCGTTAATAATAGCTGCCACTCATTAAACATTGTCTGGGACTATATTATGATCTTAGTTCATACTAGCTATGTACTGTTACTGTGTCCCTATTTTATCAGTGAGAAAACTGAGTGGAAGGAGCTTCTGGGTCTTGCTTAAGGTTGCACATGGGGCTGCTCAGCGGGGGAGTGCTCTGCTCACGTTCGTGTCATTTCTGCAGAGCATGATTTCCTTATACTGTTGCTAAGGCTATGTGCAATGCTCTAGTGGACACTGCTGATGTCTTTGACAGCTTCCAGATTAAAATATAATTTGTCAGAAGTCAAAGGCACAAGCCAGGTGTTATTGTCAATGTGGTTAGACTTGACTACGTACAAGTGACAGGGAAGGAGATCAGAAGCATCTTTCACATGGTAAATTAGCAGCTGCCTGGGGCTACAGCAGACTCATAATAATGAGCAGAAAGATTGATCAGACACATGGGCTTCTGGGATCCAGGTGCTGTAAGTAAATGCATATATAACATTATGGTTTAAGTATAAAATGTCTCCCAAAAACTCATGCAGGAGACCTTATCTCCAGTTCAGCAGTGTTCAGGTGTGGCTGACAAAGTTAACTGGATCATAGGCACCAACTCCATTAATGAGTCAGTCCAGTGATGATTTCATAGCTGAGTGGTATATTAGGAAGTGGAGCCCACATGGAGCCAGTGGGTCCCTGGGTTGTGCCTTTTCAGGGTATATCTTGTCCCTCGTTGCCCACCTGGCTCTTTCCCTTTTGGTAGGTTTCCTGGCTGACTTGCGGTGAGTAGTTTTCCTCCAGTATACTTTTTGACATGTTTTGTGTCACTTCAGGCCCAAAGCAGTGGAGCTAGCCAACCATGGACTAAAACCTCTGAAACTGTGATCCAAAACAGATCGTTCCTCTTCTGAACTGATTTTCTCAGGTATTTTGCCATAGAGATGTAAAGCTAAAATACGTACATACACAGGGAGGTGGACACACAGGTAGATGGACAGATATACACAGAAATTCATTCTGCCAATCAGACTTATTTGGCTAGGATTGCCGCAACTATTATGCTCTAATCTTTTCTGTACATGCTAAATTTACTATAACCACTCCTGCAGTATATAGTCTAAGACTCTGTCCTTGTATCTGAGGAAACAGCATTTGAGCAAAGCCATTAGATGATGCTCTTGGGACCAGATGAATATGCTATGTCTGCTACACTGGGGAAGGGACTGGAGGTCACAGAACATGCACCAAGCTGTTTCTCTTGACAAGGTGCTGAAATTTATCCCAATTTTTGTTTTTCTCTGTCTTTTTGTCAAGCTTCACTGGAATTGCTTTGGCCTTTTCTGGCTGTACTTTCTAGCCTACTCTTGTATTACGGGCAGCAGGTTTCTTGAATTTATTCTCCTCTGCACTTATTGTCATGGCTATTCCTCATAATTTCTAGTACTCAGAAATTTAAAAATGTAGTCACCTCCCTAAACAATTTAGAAATCTCGCAATGTAGCCATCTCTTTTGAACTACATCTAGCATTTGTGCTGAGAAAGGAGACCTCTGTATGTCCTCATTTGGCATCTAAAATGTTAAGATTGATTTTGCCAGCATTCATAAATACTTTTTAAAATCTTCCTCTGAAAATGTGTTCTGATCCTGAAATACATTCATTGGAATTGATCAGTGTGTACATTTTTAACACCTTGTATTGGCCAAAGAAAGTTTTAAATTACATCTGAGTAAAATATTTTTGGTAAAGGTAACACTTTTAAGTGGTATGGTAGTGAAGTTCTGAAACTGATTTTCTTATTGAATTCAGAATTTAATAGTCAACATGTCCATCTTCACTCATTTTTTCACTTCACTTATTTTATTTGTTTAATGAGTATTTACACTGTGGCAACTATTTGTTATGCACTCTTTAGGCATCCCTAACATTGTTCTCTATCATTTTGGAAAAAAAGTATTAAAACTGATCATACAATCCTAAACAAAAAGACTTTATATGTAGTGTATATAAATTTACGTACTGCTTTTGTCTCCTTATGCCCATGCAAGGATGATTATTAGTTGTAACATTCTCTCTAGAAAAAGTAAAGTGAAAGATTTGTTAATACAAACTTACCTTCAAAAAATATAGGGAAATAATCCACTAATCCAGACATATGAGGTATTCATGTTAGAGCTGCTAAAACTCAAACCACATTCAGATTATAAGAATTAGTAAATCTTTTTCTTTAAGGTGTTTCAACTAAATATTAAATGGTTAAATTATGTAATAATCACAGCTAGTTGGTAGGTTGTGATGCATAGCTTTTGTTTACTTCACAGAATATATGTATTAGTGAGTCTGACAAATACAGGGTAAGAGCTCAAGAGTGTCTGATTTTATTTCCCCTATGTGTTAAAATCACTTTTGTGGCTCCAGCAGACTCAGTATTTTAGCATCTCAGTTTTCTATCCTTTCTTTCTTTGGAAAAGAATTTCCTTGATTAAAATGTTTCCTCCCTTACGTTCCAGATATAGAACTCATATATATATATATATATAAAACATAAAAATAATGTTTTAATAAACTAGTATTTATAGAAAGATATTTATGAAGAAACCACTCTCTTTAAATATTTTAATAAATAATATTGCCATTCATATTGTAAGTAATACGCTAACAGAATTTTAGATGTCTGTGTGAATGCATTATATCTGTATTTAGAGTTTTTATAAACTCAGTTTGATTAGCTAGCTTTTCCCTGATGTTTAGTATAACATTTCACTCCTGTTTTCTCTATGGCTTGCTAAAGTAAACAGTTAAAAAAAATCCTTGATTTTTTTGATAATTTATTTTTAGTTTTATTTTACTTTTTAAATTCATTTAATAAATTATTCAACCAATAAGTACTATCTTTTAAAAAACTAACAACTTTTATAGTCAACTATCTTCTGGAAAAAATGAAAAGGAATGAAATCTAATATTAGCCATTAATATAACAAGTAGAATTAAATAATGCAGAAATCAAACAGATCAGTGAGATAATTTATGTCATATATATCATAATTTTTAAAAAAACAGTGAATTTAGTGGCATACCTGGACAATTACATTAATTCTCTACTTTGCCAGGACAGATTTAAAATTTAGCAAGCTCCAGATTTCAGGTAATTCTTAAAATACATAACTTGAAGCTTCCAAAGACATACATGCTTTAAGTTTGGTCACTTTAAAGTACTGTTTCAATCTAAACTTAAAGTTAATAATGGCTTTATTGTATGTATGATTAGTTAAAGATTGCTTTTATCTTGCTTCTTGGCTTGAATTAGTTTGGATTTGCCCACCATGTCACAAATATATTTACTAATAAAAGCCTTATTTTATCTTAGTATTGTTACTAAATTATGGCTAACCTTAGAGAAAATTTTTAAGGGACTGTGTATAGCAGAAGGTACTGCTTCAATTGTTTCTTTTCTCCAGACTTCACTGGGCAGTGCCAATATTAAAGGACTCATAATACTAAAGTTATTAAATTTTTTTGGGCTGAGTTGAAAGAAGGTTTTTTCTCACTACAAGAATCAAGTTGCCCATCATGGATGAGCCAGGTAGGCTTCACTGGAGAAGAGGAATAGGAGCCTTGAACATTTTGAGCAAATGCAGGTAGGGAGCAAGAGGAGAGTGTAGTGTTTATGAGGAAAACTTATGTCCTCATTTTCTTTCTTGGGGAAACTATGAATGACATGTCCAACTATGTGTCCAAAAGTTAAAGGAGTGGGGTTTCCAAAACTTTATTCTTCATATCGGGCCATGTCTCCATTTGAATAGGCTGCCATCTTCCCTAGATGGAAATCTGCTTTACTCCAGAGCTGCTAGTTTTCCTCGATGCTGCTGGACAGGTGACGACGGGGAGAGATGCAGAGTAGGGTGCAAACTCCTAGAGGGGGAAGTGACTACCTGGTAGCTTTCCCCAGGCACTGACCCAGGCAGAAGATGGATCAGGCATGACACTGTCAATGGGATGAAATTGGAGGTGGAAGTCTTACAGCAGAACGCTATAGGATGATGAAAAACACAAGCAGTTTTCAGTTTTTTAGAGATGTAGACTACTGTAGTTCAAGGTTTGGGGAGACGTATCATTGTTTTTTTGATCACTATCTTGCAATATATGCCCAAGAAATATCATTTAACAAATTATTTCTCATATTTTACAGAACAATTTTCTTCTAAATTCAGCCAAGAGGAAGTGTCAGAATGAACATTTGAGTTCTTGATTTTTCATTCCTGTATTCCTCTAGCTCTAAATTTAAATTTCTAAATTAGGATATAAATGCTGGCTAGCTTAATTTTTAGGTTTGAATTAAAATCCTACTTCAAAGACCTGAGATATATCTACCTTTTAGAGGAGAGATTTTTCTGGACTTTTTTCCTCCAATCATTTTCTAACTTGCACGCAGGAAGCACTTTTCTCAGTATATGCTCTGGTAAGAACCTTAAATTTTTCCCAAGGTTTCTGTGACCATGGCTTATATGTGATTGATGTCTTCTTAAAGAATATCAACAGTTACTATCACTCTGTGAAAACTTGAACCGTTTTGGAAATTTCAGTTCAGGGAAGATTAGCATTAAGAATTCCTCTGTGATTTTTTAAATTGTTACATAAAAACGACACACATTTATGGGCTACTATGCAATGGTTTGATATGTGTATACATAGTGTAATTTTTGCATCAGAATAAGTATACTTATCTCCTCATACAGTTATCACTTCCTTATGGTGCAACATTCAGAATCCTTTCTTCTAGCTTTTTGAAATATGCAATGCATTATTTTTATCTGTGTCACTTCTCTGTGTAATAGAACTCGAGAGCTTATTTCTCAGAACTGTAACTTGTTATCTGTTGACCAAATTTTCCTCGTTACTGCCTTCCCTACTTCCTGTTATTAGTGTCTAGTAACCACCTTTCTACTCTCAACTTCTGTGAGATCAACTTTTTTAGATTTTACATATGTACGGGATCACTTGTTTTCTGTGCTTGGCTTACTTTAATATAATGCCCTTCAGTTCCATCCATGTTGTCATAAATGATAAGATTGAATCCTTTTTATGATTGAATAATATTCCACTGAGTGTAGAAATTACTTTTTCAAACAATCTGTTCATCAGTTGATGAATACTTTGGCTGAGGATCCCACATCTTAGCTGTTGGGGACAGAGCTGCAGTAAGCAGAGCAGTACAGATATTCCCTGAAGGTGCTGATTTCATTTCCTTTGGATGTATAACCAGTGGTTGGGTAGCAGGATCATATGGTTGTTCTATTTTTAATTTTTTTGAGGAACCTCCATACTCTTTTCCATAATAGCTATGCTAATGTACATTTTCACATACAGTGTGAGTGTCTACCACAAGAATTTGATCAAATTCAAAGTTTACAGAATGCATAGTAATTTTTCATTTTATGTAAGGAAAATAGTCCTGGGTTTCTTTGTTAAATGCTTAAAAAAAAGTGAGTGAAAATTGGGACATTTGTACTGTCCCACTGGAAAATAAGAAGGACAACACAACATATAACACAAATGAATACTCCCTCATG